>NW_024580672.1:22495487-22522936 GCF_017639235.1 Corvus kubaryi
TGCTCTGGGATAACGGGATAACGGGGCTGGGATGCTGCTCCGGGATAACGGGGCTGGGAATGCTGCTCCGGGATAATGGGATAGCGAGGCTGGGGATGCAGCTCAGGGATAGTGGGATAATGGGATAGCGTCGAGGCACAGGGGGAGAGCTGGGAATGCTGCAGGATAGGATGACGGGGGGATAACGGGGGCTGAGGGGTGGGATAATGAGGGATATGCAGGCTGGGAATGCTGCAGAGTGGGATAACAGGAGGATAACGGGGGGCACGGGGCAGGAAATGCTGTGGGATGGGTGGAAAACAGGGGGACAAGAGTGGGGTCTCAGGGCAGGGGGCTCCTGGGCTCAGCACCCCCCGCTCTCACTGCGAGCTGGCCCATGTGGCTTTGTTGGGGATTCTTTTTCAACTTTCAGCTTAAATTCATTGGTTGCTGTTGACAAGGCAAACCCAGACTTCTCAGCTGTTTCTCAGATCAAATGCTTGGGAATAATAATAATAATAATAATAATAATAATAACAACAATGCAAATCGCAGCTCTGATTCCTGTTTGGTCTGAGTGTTCCCCGGGAGCGGCTCCAAAGCCCCGGGGGTGCCCCAGGTGCCTCTGAAGGAAGGGCAGGAGCCAAGGCTTTCCTGGCACTGGAAAGGCTTGGGTTAAACTGGGAATCCTCCTGCTGGGCAGACTGGAGCTGTCAGGAAGACTCAAGCTCTCGGGGATGTTCGGGGCCCTGGCAGAAGCAGCCTGGCACTTCTGCCTGCTCAGCGTCTGGGCTGATCCCTCCGCTGGGTGCTGAGCCCGGCACTGCCGGGGTGCCAGTCTGGCTGCCCAGCTCTGCACCCCGAGGCTGGCACAGAATCCTCTCCCATTTGGGTTCACTGTTGGTGACAGATCTTGGGGTAATTAAGTGATGGCAGCAGAATTCATGGATCATGTGTGAGCCATCCAAGATCCCAGAATGGTTTGGGTGGGAGGGACCCCAAAGCCCACCCAGTGCCACCCCTGCCATGGCAGGGGCACCTCCCACTGTCCCAGGCTGCTCCCAGCCCCAATGTCCAGCCTGGCCTTGGGCACTGCCAGGGATCCAGGGGCAGCCCCAGCTGCTCTGGGCACCCTGTGCCAGGGCCTGCCCACCCTGCCAGGGAACAATTCCTTCCCAATCTCCCACCCAGCCCTGCCCTCTGGCACTGGGAAGCCATTCCCTGGGTCCTGTCCCTCCAGCCCTTGTCCCAAGCCAGGATAGAAGATCTGGTCTTCACCAGCTTTGGACTTGCTGTGGACAGCAAAGCACGGCAGGAAAATCCAGGTGTTTTTCCAGGGCAGCTTAAAAACCCATAGCAATTATTAGCAACTGCCTTTTCCTCCCCTTTCCTCCCTTTCCCCGGGAATGTGCCTGCGTGACGCTAGATGGAGCCTTCTGTGCACGGCAGGAGCAGAGGAGTCCGGGAGCTTCCAGCAGCGCCGTGTAAATCGTGTTAATGCCATCACCACCGGAGACAGTGTGGGAGAACACGGTGGGGAAGGATTTCTTACACCTGCAGAGGGCAAAAGTCACCTGGGGTTTCCCTTCCACATCTGAACGGAGAGATTCGATTGTACACATCATTTTTAAAGTGGTTTTTTAAGACTCCCTGCCTGTGGCAGGGGGTGGAATGTGATGAGCTGGAAGGTTCCTTCCAACCCAAGCCAGTCTGGCATTCCATGATTTTGAAGGATGTGTAGAGGAAGAGTTGTGCTCGTGGCTTTGGGAACATGCAGGGATGCACAGGATTTCCTGTCCGTCAAATGTCTGGCTGTTTGTAGCCGTCTTTCTTGGGAAGACTGTTCAAAATACGATAATTATGCGATACTGTGGCTGTGCTGGCAGTGCTGTGGTGGTGCTGCTGTGGTGGGAAGCCCTTGCCAGTGTTATCCTTGCAGCAGCAGAGTGGTGTCACCATTCTGAGCACATCCTCAGCCTCTGAGAGCACCCAAAAAAGCAGATTATGGAATACCGGTGTCACAGGAGATGGAATTGCAGCTTCGTTCTGGGATGAGCCACGTCATCTCGATTATTCTCTGCCAATTTTACACCGAGTGTAAACAACTTGGACACTGTGCTGACATCCAGGATGATGGGAGGATAATGAGAAAATGCAATTATCAAACAAGTTTGGGGAATAATATCTCTGTTTTTACTGAGGATGAGAACTGAGAGGGGAGTTCTTGTAGGAAACTCCAAGAGAGGGATGCAAGGGGCCCATGGAAGGGAGATCCTCTGCCCCAAGGGGCTGCCAGGGTTTTCAAACTGTGCAGAAAGGGATCTGCCCCATCCCTGGCAGTGTCCAAGGCCAGGCTGGAGGGGCTTGTGGCAGCCTGGGGCAGTGGAAGGTGGGAGAGGGGTGGGTTTGATAGAATCCCTTTATTCTGATCTCTTCAGTGGGAGAACTGAAAGTGAATTCAATCCTTCACCCTCCAGCGTGTCAGGACGGATTGTAAAATGATGAGATTTAAGATTCACTGTTTAGAAGAAGAAAAAAAAATTGACATTTTCGTCTTAAAAGTTTTTTTTCTACCTTCAGTGCTTTGCTTGTGTGCGGTTCAAACGCGTTATTGTGGCAAGGGATGGAGCAGGAGAAGCCGCCGATCTGTCCCTGGAATGGGCCGATGGTCTCTGCAGGGAGGAACAACCCCAGCCCGCAGCCCCTGCTCACCAGGCAGCCCCGACCGCTTCAGAAGCTTTGGCTTGATGGATCCCATCGAAACGAGCTGAAAACGACAGGATCGGCCACGCTGAAACGCTTTGTCTTCTAAATCCCTCCGGCTGCCCAGAGGGTGTTGAACTCCCGGAGAATTCCGGCACTTTAGACCAGTGACGCTTCTCCCAAAGCACCGGAGCTCACCTCCGCCTTTCCTTGGGATTGGGTGTTTGGGATGGGATCGGCCCTGAGCTCTGCCGCTCCTTGCCTCGAGTGGCTCTGCCTGCGTGTCCGGGCTGCTCAGGGCTTGTCAGGGGCCTCGTAAAGGATGTCCAGGCTGGCAGAGCGGTCCCTCAGGGCTGGCACTGATCCCCTGTGCCCTAAACCGCTCCCGGTGCCGGCACAGGGGTGGCACAGGCAGCTCCGGGAATTGGCATTGTCCTTGTTCCAAAAGCCGCGTCAGCCGCGGTTCTGCCGGGACACGGGGCGTGCTCCCGACGCTGGGAATGCTGTCCATGCACAGAGAGAGCAGGGAATGGGCTGGAGCTGGAGCAGCGCTGAACCAGCCCCAGCCTCCGGCAGGGAGGGAGCTCCTTGAGCCATCTCCCTTCGGCATCTTTTTTGGGATCTTTTCCCGCTGCCGGGGCTGGGCTGTGTTTGCAGCCGTGTTTGCTGTCCCTGCTGTCCAGCTGGTGGAGTGCCCATCCCTGGAGGGGTCCAGGGAATTCCTGGAGGTGGCACTCAGGGCTCTGGGCTGGGGACAAGGTGGGGATGGGGCACAGCCTGGACTCCATGGGCTGGGAGGGCCTTTCCAACCCCAGTGATCCTGGGATTCTGTGATTTAGGCACAGGGACGTGTATGGCATGGGGTGATCCCAGCAGCGAATGCCCATTCTCGGCTCCGTGGGATGGCTTTGTTCCCACTGTTTGTTCCTGGGAGAGGCTCCTTCCCTGGATCCAAGGCTCGGGGAGCAGCAGGGAATGCTCTGTCATGGAATATTCTTTGCACTTTCTCTGCCCATGAAGAACATTCTGCCTTTATTTACAGTGACACCACCAATGCAGATCCAGGGGATGGTGCCAGGAGCTCCAAATGCTGGAACCCTGGGGCAGTGGAAGGTGTCCCTGCCATGGCAAGGGCTGGAGTGGGATGATCTCTAAGGTCCCTTCCACCCCAAACCATTCTGGGATTCTGTGAAATGTGGATGATGCCTGAAAGAATTGAACAGAGATTTGGGCAATATTCCTGATGCTGAACAGTGCAGGAATTGTCTAAAACAGATCCGTGTCTTTAGCTGGTGTATGGGCACTGCAGAGGCTGGCAGCATGAGCATGGAATGCATTTTTGGGGTCTTTGGAATCTTTCAAAGGTGCTGCTGGAAAACACAGCAGGAGCGCATGTGCAGGGGTGGCTGTTCCTGAGGGAGAGCAGCTCCCTGAGCTATTCTGGGCTCCCTGTGGCTGATGTGCTGACAGGGTGAAAATCTGGGTGAGAAACCTCCACCAGCTCCTTGACATCTCTTCTGTCCCCACCTTGCCGTGATAAAGCAGCTGCTCAGTGGGGATGGTGCAGAGACAGAACTGGGGGCTTTGTTCAGGAGTGTTTTGGTTTGTATCAAAAATCCCCTGGTGCCAGGAGCAGGGCACGGCCCGTCCCCTGTGCTGAGGCCCCCCAGGGCTGTGTCCAGCTCTGGCCCCTCATGGCCAGAGAGCCCTGGAGGGGCTGGAGCGTGTCCAGGGAAGGGAACGGAGCTGGGAAAGGGCTGGAGCCCCAGGAGCGGCTGAGGGAGCTGGAAAGGGGCTGAGCCTGGAGCAAAGGAGGCTCAGGGGGGACCTTGTGGCTCTGCACAAGTCCCTGACAGGAGGGGGCAGCCGGGGGGGTCGGGCTCTGCTGCCAGGGAACAGGGACAGGAGGAGAGGGAACGGCCTCAGGCTGGGCCAGGGCAGGCTCAGGGTGGACAGCAGCAGGAATTTCCCCATGGAAAGTGCGCTCAGCCTTGGCAGGGGCTGCCCAGGGAGCTTTGGAGTGCCCATCCCTGGAGGTGTCCAGGGAATTCCTGGAGGTGGCACTCAGGGCTCTGGGCTGGGGACAAGGTGGGCATGGGGCACAGCTCGGACTCGGTGACCCTGGAATTGTTTTCCAGCCTGAATGATCCTGGGATTCCATGACTCTGTGACAGCTGGATACCTGAGCCGACCTCATTAACTTCAGATCAAATACAACACAAATTCACGCCCTGAAATGGTAATTTTCAAAACATGTTTTGTGTTAAAAGGGGTCTTTTTTCTCCTCATTTTACTTTCATCTGGAATTCATTTCCAGTCTCTCTGAGAACCAACTTCTGTGTTTCAGGAAATGTTTCTGAATTCCTGAGCTAAAAACCATTTGAAAACCTCATTTGAATTTTTAAACAGCTTTGCCTGCCCCAAATGGTTTTTGCCAAATGAAAGAGCTGCACCTGAAAAGTTTTTCCCAGCTCCAGGGAAGATCTGGGTCTGCATGTGGAAGCAGCTGGAATGCTGAGGGAGAACAGGGAAAGAGAAACATCAAGATGGGAGGGAAGGATGTGGTTTCTATTAGTGAAACCTCCACCTTCATTTTGAAAGCGTAAATAAGCCACAACAGGCCTTTGGGGGCAGCAAAATGTGGAATAGGAGCATGAGGCTGGAACACAGGGACATCCTGTCGTGTGACACCAGGATCCTGATTCCCTCTGGGATTAAATCAGGGTTTATGCCAGACCTCCAATGCCGTGGCCATTCCTGGGTCACCTTGGGCTTTCCAGGGCTTTTGG
Source organism: Corvus kubaryi (assembly GCF_017639235.1). Taxonomy (NCBI): domain Eukaryota; kingdom Metazoa; phylum Chordata; class Aves; order Passeriformes; family Corvidae; genus Corvus; species Corvus kubaryi. The sequence goes on from NW_024580672.1 coordinate 22,500,959, forward strand.
ATGGAAAGGGGGAGAGCTTCAAACTGAGTAAGTTTAGATGGGATATTGGGAAGAAATTCCACCCTGTGAGGGTGGGCAGGCCCTGGCACAGGGTGCCCAGAGCAGCTGGGGCTGCCCCTGGATCCCTGGCAGTGTCCAAGGCCAGGCTGGACATTGGGGCTGGGAGCAGCCTGGCACAGTGGGAGGTGTCCCTGCCATGGCAGGGGTGGCACTGGGTGGGCTTTGGGGTCCCTCCAACCCAAACCATTTGGAATTCTATGAAAGCTGCTGTTTCAGTAGCTTGACACCTCAAAAGGTGTTAGAATCACGGAGTCTTTAGGGTTGGAAAAGACCTTTAAAATGTTGCTGTGCATTGTTTGGTTTTCCCCTCTAAGGAATGTGGAGCTGTGTTTCACCAATCCAACACTTGGCTGCAATCCTGTGCAGTGACCTGCCCTTGCCCAGCCAGGAGAACTTCCAGGTGAAGCAGAGGGTTTAATTCAGATTTTAGATGACTTGAAATGCCTGAAAGAGTTTTGGTGCATGTGCAGAGGAGCAGTTGGGATGTAATTCCAGCTTGGAGGTGCTGTTGGTGCAGGGAGCAGGGCCACGTCTCTGCCCAGGTGGGAGATGTCAGGGCTTTGGCCAAGCACAGCAAAAAGCAGCAGAAAATGACAAAAATCCCCTCGTGCCCCGTGTTCAGAGAGCTCAGGAAATTACTGGCTGAAGGAAACACAATTTCAGTCCTCAGAGTTGGCTCCTGGCACTGAGCATTTCCTGTAAATAGGATATTTCTGCTGGGGGCAGAACTCTGCTGGGTTTGATGCTGAAAGCTCGTTAAGATCTGATGTTAAACAATTAATGCTCCAAGGGACAAATTGGTTCATGTAGCAGGCCTGGCTGTAGCCAGAGGAAAACACAATATCCCGGGAAATTACAGGGCTTGTAATAAACGTGGGGCTTGCGGAGTGCTCGGTGACACCCAGCACAGGCCTCAGTATTCCCAGGGATTCTGTCAGAATCCGGGTGCAGACCTTCCACCTCCTGCCCATGGATCAGCCTGGAAAACTTCCTCCTGGAAAGGGTCTTCCAGCCCTGGCACAGCTGCCCAGGGCAGTGCTGGGATCCCCATCCCTGGGGGATTCAAAAGCCTTTGGATGTGGCCTTGGCAGTGCTCTGGAAGGGTTGGGCTTGATGATTTTGGAGGGGTTTTCCAACCCCAGCAATTGTAGGATTCTGGAATTCATGGAAATGCCTTTAATGTCTTTAAAGTCCTTCCCTCCCTGGCTATTTGCTGGGTTTAGCTCCAAGCACTACAAAGGAATTGCACCAGTGAATTTAATGAAAATCCTGCTTTGGATGGAACTCTATTTTCCCTGCTGCAGCTTCATAATAACAACAAAAACAATACAAAAATTCCTTGGGAAATAAAGGCGCTTCCTGGGGCTGGAGTTTGGGGTCATTACCCTCAGTTGTGTGTAGGGATATTGCTCATGCTCAGATCCCAACCTTTTCCTACCTCACCTCATGGTGCTGACAACTCCCCCTGGGCTGCAGCCCCTTCACAAAATGTTCCTGTGGAGCCTGGATTTCCCCAGGGAGGCTGAAGTCCTGTTTCACCAAAAATTCCATACCTCTGGCACCCAGCCCTGGGGACAGGAGCTGAGTGACACAGACCAGAGCCCTGTCCCCTTTTAATTTAATCCCTGAATTTGATGAGTCACCACTGATGTATTTTTTCCCTCCCAAATTTTTAATATCTACTTTTCTATTAATTCCTTGGATCAATATGAAATTATTTCCCTCCTCTTTCCTTCCTCTTTCCCTCCTCTTTTCCTTTCTTTTTCCCCCTTCCCCCCCTTTTTCCCTTCCTCCTTTTATCTCCCTTCCCCCTCCTTTATTTCCCCATTCCTCCCCCTTTTCCCCTTTTCTCTCTCATTATTTACTTCCTTTATTCCCCCACCTTTATTTCCCTATTTCCATCCCCTTTTCCCCCACTTTCTCCCAGTTCCCCACATTTTCCCTTTTCCCATTTTCCCAGACTCCTGTTCCACAGCAGTGACACACAAGTCCCACCATGGGAAGCTGAGGCTGCTCCACTCCTGGACCCTTCATCCTTCCACAGCAGCAGCTGCTGCCTGATGTTTCCAGAGGAAAACATAACTTCCAGCCTTACCCATGCTTTTCCTCAAAATAATTCCCTGTTCCAAGCCCAGAAGCTGTTTATTCCATCCAGCTTTTTATTTCCTTGCTTCCCTCAGAAAGCCAGGCTGGGCTTAGAGCATCTCCCAGCTCCAAACTTATTTTCCCCCCTTTTATGGGCAGCATTTTAAGTTCCAGCATCTCCCAACTTTTTCCTTCCCAAGAGCTTTGCAAAATCCCGATTTCTATCTCTGGAATAAGATTTCCAGCAGGAATGGGATCTGATAGAGTTGTCAGGCTGGGCTGGGCTCAGTGCTGAGAGGAAAATCTCAGTTTTCCATGGGAGGCTTTCTTTGTGTTCTCCCAGGTCAGGACACTTGTCTTTCCCAGGGCCTTGGGAATGAATTGGTGCAGGGCTGCCAGGTCAGAGGGCAGGGCTGGATGGGATTTTGGGAAGGAATTGTTCCCTGGGAGGGTGGGCAGGCCCTGGCACAGGCTGCCCACAAATAAAGAAGTTTTTCCTCATGCTCAGGTGGGTTTTCCTGGGCATCCCTCTCTTCCCGCTGCCCGGTTTGGCCTCCTGGCGATTCCCTGCCCCTTTCCAGGATGTTCAGCCCAAATTAACTTTGTGTTCATCCTCGTGCCCAGCCCAAATGAAATTTGAGCGTGTTCAGTGGTTCAGCAGGGCCTGGTCCAAGCCTGCACAGCTGGGGGCAGATTTGGGCACCTCCAGCTGTAGCACGGGGATGTATTGTTGGATTTCATCCCTCGTACCACAGGGTGAAGGGAGAATACATTTAAACTGTCATCCCAAGTTTTAATTTGTTTTTTATTTTTTTTTCTTTCCTGTAGACATCCCACAAAGCTCATTTCTGGGAGCAGCCTGGTTTGGGAGCGTCTGCTTTAAATATTTTTGTTTCTGTTTTATTACCTGCAGGTCTAATCAGGCTTTGCACCGTGCCGAGTCTGATCACAAATAACTTTGCTACCACACATCTTTAGTCCCAAAAAAACGACTTTAAGAAAATGTGCAGTGATGCATTAAAATGCATTTTACAGAGAAATTATCTTTATATGCTTTGTCTTCTTTTTTTTTTTTTTTTTTTTTTGGTAAAAAATACAGTTGCTGTGAAGCCACGAAAATACAAAAAACAACTGGTGCACTTGGAAAAAGGATTTGCAAAATATCCCCATGAATGTCTTGGAATCATTAATGGATGTTAATAACCACCACACTGATGTGGGCATGCTGTAGATACTGATTAATTATTTACATGTTTACGACAATTTTGCAAATAATGGGCTAATCACCACAATTATGTATTTTCCAGCTGGGCATGCTCGGAGCAGGGCTGTGCTCCCAGGCAATCCTGGAAAATGCCGTGTCCAAGGCTCTGCTTCCCACGGTGCTGTTTATTTTTGTGGACTATTGATTTTCTGCCAGGATTGAGTGGATTTAATTTTAACTGATGGTCCAGTGGTTCATCCCAGCTTTAAATTATTGGTGAGCTTCATGTCCCACGTTTGCAGCATTCCAGTGCCTGGAAAGTGAGGGGATTCCACACAAATACCTGGGCAGGTGAGCATGGAAAGCGAAATATTTCCCTGTGGGATTCCTGCTAGACCTGGACTGCTGCAGGGTGAAGGAACCCAGGGAAGTCACTAAAATGATGGATAAATAGAGACGTAAATCCTGCTGCGAATAAGGAAAGAGCACAGGGAGAGGTGGGTTTCCCCACCCTTTAAACTCCTTTTTTTTTGTCCTGCAGGCCACAGTCAGCACAGAACCCCAGAAGGGTTTGGGTTGGAAGGAACCTCCAAGACCACCTCATCCTGCAGCCCTGGGACAGCCCTGGGACACCTTCCATGAGAGGCTGTGGAGCCTCCCTCAGTGGGAATATTCCAGAGGATCTGGACACAGTGCTGTGCCAGTGCTCTGAGGGAGGCTGGACCCACTGGGGTCCCTTCCAACCTGACCCAGTCTGGGATGTGCTGGCTGTGGCCTGGATATGGAAGTGCTCAGGGAACGGTGATTTTCTGTCCTCTGGGAATGTGCTGTATGAGGTTTGTTGGGGGTTTGGGGGGATTTTTTGGGGAGGTGTTAAATCCTGAGCAGCCTTTCCCATTAGATACCCAATCCTGACCCAGACCCCTCTCCCCACCCCTGGTTTGCTGAAATCCCACAAAGCTCCGACGCCGAGGCCCCGATCCCTTAATAACAGGATTATTGCCAAGTACACAAGCAGCATAATGAGCTGTGTGTTGTAATGCCTGATTAGAGCATGAATTTAGGGCTGGAGCAGCATTAATGCACAGCTACAATGCAACTGGGTTAATAACAATCAACTGATTAATGTCATACATCTCCCGCCAGCCTCGAGGAGAACAGGCTGGGCTGATTAGCAGGGATGCAAATGTGCAGAGGAGCACAAGGCAGGAGGGTGAGACAGGGCTGCAGGGATGAGGGGGTGCCAGAGTGACAATGGAGAGATGTTTGGAGGAGGGAGGATGGGCAGTGACTCAGTGAGAGTGCCCTGGGAGATGCAGTGACCTCAGGGGGTTTGTGTCACTGAGCATTCACGGCTGCTGTGAGGGAATATTCACTGGGAAGGACACAGGAGGTGTCAGAATCACAGAATCATGGAATTATTGAGGTTGGAAAACAATTCCAGGATCACCAGGTCCGAGCTGTGCCCCATCCCCACCTTGTCCCCAGCCCAGAGCCTTGAGTGCCACCTCCAGGAATTTCGTGGACACCGCCAGGGGTGGGCACTCCAAACATCCCCTTCCAATACCTCACCACCCTTTCCACAGAGAAATTCTTCTATCACAGCAGGTTTAGGTTGGACATTAGGGCAAATTCCTTCATGGGAAGGGTTGGATGTCCCCATCCCTGGAGGGATTTAAAAGCCATGTAGGTGTGGCCCTGGGGACATGGGTTAGTGGGGGCCTTGGCAGGAGTGATTGTATCACATCCTATATTGAGTAAGCTCTCTGAAATGCAGTTTTCTAAAGCATGAGGGAAGAAAAGTTCTTAGATACAGTGACACAATCCAAACTTTATGAAATAGAGGAATAAGAGGTGTACATGCCAAGGCTGAACCTGCAATAATAAATGGACAACAAAGCACAGTGAATAAAAGAAAGGAGAGGCTTCAAAGAAGTGCACAGGTTTTAAAACTCTAAATAGAACTGCAGAAGTTAAATTGCCACAGCAAACAGAGCTCCCATCATCCATGGGGAACATGAAAAAAGAGTCAGCTTGTGCCTGGATTGGGGATTGAGGAGGGGAATAATCAGTTTGTGGTTATAGTCCAGATCTGGAGGTGTTATTGTAAGGGAAGGAGTAACTACCTGTGCACCCGAGGTGTGGCAGGAAATATTGCTGTGCTGGTGATTTGTTTGGGGTGATCTCCACGGTCCCCTCGACCTCCCAGGCTGTGGTTTGAGCACAGCCAGGCTGATTTCTCATTTCTCCTGTCATTTCCTATCTTTGAAGGCATTACAAAGAAATTTGAGCAAGCTATTTTTAGTCAGGCTTGAAAGCACCTATTTTTTTCCAGGCCTGATTCTTGAGGGGCAGCTTTGTGTTTCCCTTTGTTTCTGCTCTCAGTTCTGGCTGCCTTGAAGTGCAGCTCTCCCTTGGCCACGAGGTCCCACCGGGCCCCCCCTGGGCAGGGACCCTTCCCTGAGCACTGCCCCTGCTGCTGTTCCCAGTTCCAGGCTCAGCTGGGATCCAAAGGTGAGATCCAAAGGATTTTTCACCTTTGTTTTTCACCTTGCAGGAGCAGCCAAAGGCAAGAGGATGGTTTCAACTGCAGGCAAAACGCTGGAACAAAGGACAAGCTGTATCTGAAAAGGAAAATATCAGGAAATAATCCCAATCTCGTCAGTTCTGAACCCAACAGGAATGTTGGAATTGTCACTAAACTGAGTAGTTTTACTTCTGGCTTTTGGAGGCCTGAGTTCATCTTCTTTGCTTGGATTCACACTTATATAAGCAGGTGAGTAAATCTGGAAATGTCAGCGCCAGCCTTGCTCTGTGCCTGTAACTGGTACCACTGGTTTAACTGGTGTTCCCTGTGGGGCAGGTGATCTCTTGTCCCCCAGTGCTTGACCCCCCCTGTGTTTAGATTTCAACTCTTTTCTATTTCCTTCCCATCCTTTGTTTTTAGCTGGAGGGACCCATATAAAGGCTCTTTAGGTATTCCCAGTCATTCAAAGACAGGAAAATGAAATTAAATTTCTCTGAACTTGATGTGTCTTTGCTTCATGGCTTAGACTTCCTCCTCCTCCCCACACTCATAAATCCTGAAGTCTCTCTGTAATTCTTTCCAACTCCGTGAACTCCTCCATGTGTTCTTTGGTTACACATCTCTCCATCCATTTCCCATCTCCAGGGCTCTTGTAACAGGATCCAAGGCACCCTTAGGAGTGATCTGTCTCCTTCCCTCAGCCCTGGGAGCAGCAGATCTGATTTTGGAGCTCGGCTGATGAGCAGTTTCTCATTTAGAAGGAAGATGTGTGGTGGGCACAAAATAGATTATCCATGGGAGCTCTGATCCACAGAGCTGATAAAGGTGGAATTTCTCAATTTGGGGGCAAACATGTGACCTCATGGAGGAGTGTAGAAATCCCGGGAATACTGCACACTAGACCTCTCCATGGTTTGCTTGGAGCAGGAGGCATTCGCCTCAGGCATGCAGGGAATGCTGCTGGCATTGCCAGGCCAGGAAAGCTGGAGCAGGGAGAGAAAGCTCACTTGTCTAAAAGTCTCAGAGATTTCATTTCAGCTGTACTTATTTTTCATTCCTGCTCAGAAGGACGAAGCCCTCTCCCTTCCAGAGCAGAGGGAATTCCTGATGCAGGAGCTGTTCCAGAGTCTCTCTGAAGGGGAGGCTGATCAGAGGTGCAGAGAGTCTGGCTGATCCTTTTTCTTTTCCCTCCTGAAACTGCCACTGCTGAGTCACTTCTTCCTGATTCTCTCTGTGCGGCCTTCACGCTTCCCTCACCTCTTTTACCTTTCTAACCTATTTTTCATTGTTTTTGCTGTCAATGGGGGGTTTTCGTGGCTTTTTGTAATACTACACACTAACCAGAGATCAAAGCAGCAAAGGAGAAAGGGAATAGAAAAGCAGCAAAAGAATATTTTACCATGTTCTTATTTTTTTTCCCACTATCCACAAGTTTTCAAGTGTCTCCCAGAGCCCAAATCTTGCCCCCGAGCAGAGGAACTGCTTTTGCTGTATTTGTGTCTTGCTCCTCGTGCTGTGCCCCAGCTGAGAGTGAACTTCCCCTCAACAAAGAGCTTGGCAAGGAATTTCCTGATTTGGCACATGGATCCAAGATCCAAGTTCCTGCTTGTTAAACCCACGGTAATTCTGGAAAATGCCACAAAGCTTTGCCCAGATCCTGTATTAACACAAAGCTTTGCCCACGTTGCTAAGTGCCCTCAAACATCCACTTTTTAATCACTGATTATTGAGTTGCCTGAACAAAACTCCCCTCCTTTGGCACTGTGGTGTCCCAGGAATGCTCTGCTGCACATTAGAAAGGATTTAAGGGAGCTGTGAGGATGACAAATGAGCTCTTTCTACCAGTTATTTACCTCTCCTGGCTGTGTTGCACCGGGCAGATGCTGGAGGGGCTGCCTGGGGATGTGGGCTCCAACAGGATCACTCCACGCTGGGGGTTCTTGCAGGGCAATAATTCCTGAGCATGGAATAAATCCAACTGCTCCTGCTCAGAGTCCATCGTGTGGGAGGCCAGGAAGGGATAAACTGGGAAGCACCTGTTTCATTTTGGAATAAAGCTGATTAGATTTGATTCATGGCTTTAGTACCCAGATGTGTGCAGCGAAAACCTCTGGTGAGTGATGCTGGTGAAAAGCACAGGAGCTGTGGCACCTCTTGCTTTGGAAGTTCATCTTTTTGGTTTTGTTCTTTGTTTCTGTGGCTGCCCCATCCCTGGCAGCGCCCAAGGCCAGGCTGGACGGGGCTTGGAGCACCCTGAGATAGTGGAAGGTGTCCCTGCCCATGGCACTGGATGGGTTTAATGCCCCTCCCAACCCAACCCAGTCTGGGATTGTCTGATTTTATGCCAGCAGGAGGACAATCAGTGGTTCCCGTGGAGAACATCTCGAAATGATCGAAGGCAAATGATAATTTCCGTGTCCCAATGAAATGCGCCCGAGAGAAAGAAAATCTTTTGTCCTTCTGAATTTCAAACAGAAATATTTATAAACCCTCTAACTGGATAATCAAGAAAAGGTAATCACAGAATGGTTTAGGTTGGGAAAGACCTCTGAGATCATTGAGTTCAAGAGGTGAAAAATAATGTCTTGACGTGTCCAGTTGTGAAAAGAGGTGAAATGAGGTGGCATGAAGCTGAAAAGTTGACAAAAAAAGCCTTTGTGGCCTGGTGTGGTGCTTACCTTTAAAATGCCGTGGAGCAGCTGCGGGCAAAGCGAGGCTGATCAAAGAGCCAGCACAGCTCTGGCTTCTCCCCCTCTTTTGAAATCCTGGATCTTGTTGGATCCCCTCAGATCCAGCCCACAAGGATCCCTGCTGAGCTCCGTGGGCACCTGGGCCCCTCTCCCAGCCCAGCCCCTCTCCGCTGGCTGCGAGCTGCAATTGCTGCCATTGATTTTTGTGGTGCTGGTTAACACATTAAAGCACAATTCCTCTGTACCCATTTCTCTGCTCTATCCCTGGGTGCCCTTTCCTGCAGAACGCTGAGAGGCTTTCCTTCTGGTCAAGCAGTGTGGTTTAGATTCATTCTCTGTTATTTTTCCCAGCTGGGCTGCCGGGGCTGCTGGAGAATGAAAACATTAATTTCCAGAGTAGCAGGGATTTGCTCCTTATCGACGTCAGAGCCCAATTGCAGCGCTAAAAATCTCATTTCTTTCCCTCTGTTTTGGAAGGCTTGGATGCAAATTAAGAAGAGTTGAGACTGGAATTTTTTACTGGGATGGCAGCAATAATGTCACACGTCCTGCCCTGTGCTGGAAGGTGTTGCTGGGACATCTGGGGCTCACCAGGGCAATTCAGGATCGATCCCACCATTCCCACCTGGAATGACTGTGGCGATTATTTGATCAGTTGATCAGAAAAGTACATGAGGAACAGTTATTACTTGGGAAAACCAAGGGAAACTGTAGAAATACATCAATATTCCAAGCCACAGATTCTTTAAATGCGCAAAAACCAAATTCCCAGATGCAGCATTTAAATCCATTTCCTGTCATGGAATTGTAGCCTGGAAAAATACTGGCACCAATTCTGATTTCCATACTTGAGGATGGAATAGAAAATTCAGAGAATGCTTTGCCACCAGGAGGAAATTTGGATTTTCCTGTGCTTAACTCCTGCTGCTCAGTGCCTGGAAAAGCAATGGAGGTGGGAATAGGTAGATGGTACCAAACTCTGGGATGTAACCTAAATTAATAATAATTGGGTATTCTTTCCTTTTAAAGTGGATAAAAGCTGCAGGAAGAACTTGGAGGACATTTCTGTGGTACAACCAACTGCTCAAGTGTCTGAGCTATTCCAAATTTCCCTTTTAGAGAGAGCTGGGAGTTTTCCTCCTTCCTTCAGTCTGGGTGCTGGGACGGAGGGAGGAATAAGGGCTGAACTTGCTGTCAACTCTCTTAAAAGCTTTTTATTGGAGCTGGAATGTGTGATAATGGCCCCCAGAACCATCATTACAGTTAATTAAAGGTCTGTTTCTTTTTTCTAATGTGAGGGGTTTATTTTCCGCAGTTGATAACACAGCAGTAAAACCTTGCTTTAGGCAAAAGCTTGGTAGGCAAGGTCACAATTTAGAAGTAATTTGAAAATTGAAGGGAAAACCAGAAAGCAGCATCTGGTTCCTGTCATTTCTGAGTTGTGGAAGTACAGAGGGAATGATTTAGAGTGAAAAGGGAAGGAAAAGAGGAACATCAGAGTCTGTGCACGGAGGGGATGCTCAGTGGTGGTCATGGGGAAGAGGTGAAGGGAGGACAGGAAATTTGGGGTAAACATCTACTTAAACAAGAAAACTTGTCAGATCTTGGTTTAATTTAGGTTGGAAAGGCAGAGCCTGCTTCCAGGGATGGGAAAAAGTCGGGATGGAGGCACAGAAATGTCAGGATTTCACTACTTTGGGGTATTTCATGCAAAACTGGAGATTAGCATCTGTTGGGAGTGGAGCTGTTGTGGGGCTGGGATGTTGTGGGGAGCTGCCACATCCCAGAATTTGCTGTTGAGGGTGAATCCATTCAGTGCTTGGAGCCACCTGGGATTTCTCTAAGGATCTTTGGCTCACAAATCCAGGGATGGACACTGAGAGCTTGTGGGGTCTCCATCCTTGCAGTTGCTCCAGCCCCCTGGAATATCCCTGAGCTCTGGGGATCTGGGGAACTCAGTCTCTCACGAAATACTCAACCCAGATCATGGTTTCTAACTTTATGACTCAAACAGCATTTCTGCACTTTCATTCCAGGGCCAGCAGAGAAGCAGCAGGTGCTCGATTGGTCAAAAAAACCATTTCCTGAGATAAGAAATGTAAAATAAGTGCCAGTGGTGGAGATTTAATTGCTGCAAATCTGTTGCGTGGAAGCTGAGCTCTCTGTTCTCCAAACTAATCACATCCAGCTCCCAACCAGCGCAGCTGTGCTTTAGATGCCTTCAAGTTTGCAGCAGATTTGCTGTGGATGTGTTAATTAAAAGGTTAATTATGGCTGAGATGTTCTGTTACTCAGCTTTTCTGCTGCTGATGTGGGGTCTAAATGCTCCTCACCCCAAACCCAGAGGCACTTAGGGAAAGTGGGCAGGCCCTGGCACAGGGTGCCCAGAGCAGCTGGGGCTGCCCCTGGATCCCTGGCAGTGCCCAAGGCCAGGCTGGACATTGGGGCTGGGAGCAGCCTGGCACAGTGGGAGGTGTCCCTGCCATGGCAGGGGTGGCACTGGATGGGCTTTGAGGTCCCTCCAACCCAAACCAGTCTGGGATTCTGGGATTTGGGGCTGAACAAGGATGAGGTGGGAAAGCTTTGCTCTCTGTGTGGCCAGCACCGGTGCCAGAGGCACCCATGGTGCTCCCAAAAATGTGGGGTGTGACACTGCCTCTGTAAACTCCATGAGAAACTAATCCTGGAAACACACCAGAATTTTTTTTTTTAAAAGCAGGGAAAGGTGTCATCTGGTGATAAGAAATTTCCCACCTGGTGGCAGAAAAACTTAAACAGGGATTAATAGTGAACCATGTTAAGATTTCAAATGACTTGTGGAATTTATAAAGTAAGAGTAAACAAAGCAGAGTCAAATCTCCAGAATTTAATCCTTAGAACTGCAGCTCAGCATCTCTGAGGTGGTGCCAGTGATCCTGGATCCTGGGAAGGACTGGAAAATAAATTCCCCACCCTCCTTCAGCAGCACTGGGTGCTGGAAGAGCCTCCTCGGTGCCACTAATGAATGTCTGGGGACCCTGTCTGTGTGCCTTGGGATGAAAAGCAAAATTAAGCTCTGCAGCTCTTTGAAGAAAAGCAGTGTCTGTAAACAAGAGGCACTTCTGGGATCCTGGTTGATAAAAGCAGATGAAAATCTGGGTTCCTGCAGAATCCAAGGAGTTCTGACGGTAACAGCAGAGTTTTTGTGGTGTCACTGCCCATCCCTGGCCGGGCTGTCCCATTTATCTTCTCTGGGATGCTGATGGGGCATCAAGTCCAGGGCAGCTGTCCAGGACTGCAGGGAAGTGTCCAAGTGTCCCTGGAGTGTCCCAGGCCAGGCTGGACAGGGCTTGGAGCACCCCAGGATGGTGGGAGCTGTCCCAGCCCATGGCAGGGGTGGCACTGGATGAACTGTAAGGTCCCTTCCCACCCAAACCAGTCTGGGATTCTGTGATTTTAGGATAAACATGGAACTACAACAGGATTCACATTAAAAAATCCAATGTTCCCTTTCTCCACAAACCCCCACCCCTCAGAATTTCCTTTGCAGGGCCCTTTCTGCCAAAATTTGGAGCCTGTGTTGAAGCCACAGCAACCCTGACTAGAAAGACTCTTTCATTTTGAGACAGAGCTTCAGAGGAGAGCAGGAGTTGCAGAGAGAACTGTGCAAGTTCTGGCCTTCGGGGTGCTTTTAAAATGCAGGAGCTCTGGGATGCAGGGCTGGTTTAATGGGATATTTATCTCCCTTGGAGAAGTTTCTGCTGGAGACCTGCAAGTCATAACATGCTGCAATAATAAGACTTCCCTCTTCATTAAGAGATAACTTTTTTTTGCTTCTTTTTTCTATAAGAGATTTATTTCCTGGGACAGAGTCTTTTTTTCCCCTAATTTCCTAAATTTTCTAATTTCAGGAAAATCGATGGAAATAAATTTCCAATAGCAGCAGTTCAAACCCATCTGGCTGTTCAAACTCTGGCTGGTATCCCCCTGTAACACCCACACCTGGGATGAGCCTGTGCTGCTCCGGGAGCATCAGGAATTTTTGTGGGATCAGAGATCCTCAAACCTCATGCAGGTGTGTCCCTGGAAGTTCCAGGAGAGCTGAAGGATGCCCAGAGCTGGAATTCCCTCACCAGAGGGGCCTCATCCTTGGATGTGCTGAAGAGCAGTTCGGAGGCACCGTGGGCTGTGAGTGATCCAATATCATCAAAAGCACTGAACTGATCGGTTTAATTCTATTTTTATCCCTCTCCTGTAACTATTGATTAACTTTTAACCCAGTTTTCAGGCGTGATGTTTATTTCCATTCACCTGTCCCACCCCAGTGGCTGCTGCTGCTGAGCAGGCAGCACCAGGAGGCTCGGGGATTTCAGAGCTGCTTTACCCAGCCTGGATTTGTGGCAAAATCCATCATAAATCTACATAATTCTGAGTGTTTGCTGCTCCTTAAGCCATTAAACAGAGAATATCCAGGGACATCCATCAGTGTCTCCCCACCCAAGTGTCGCAGCCGCTGGAGCGTCGATGCTGACGGACTTCTCCATGGTTTTGCCTGAGAGGAGTAATTAATCCTGACTTTCTGACAGCAGCAGAGCTGGCTGAGCATCCACATTCATCTCCCTCAGAAAAGAACCACGGAAGGAATCGGTGTTGGGATCACAACAGAATTTCTCCTTTTTTAGAACTGGAAAAAAAAAGTGGGAGCTGGAGTATTGACACCAAAGAAGTTCCAGCAGCAGTTTTGTCTCTGTCTTCAGTCCCTCTGCTCTGGAGCTGCCATGGAAACAGCTGCTCCCAGGAGTTTCCTCTCTAGATTGAGTTGGAGAAGGGATTATTTAAAATCAGAGGCCATGGATGCAGCACAACTGGACTTCAAGGGGATACAGAGGAAAATCAGGAGGCACAAGTGAAAAATAAAACTGCTGTCTGGAAAAGATGGAGCAGGAGCTTAGGGAAAAGGTTCCCTGGTCCAGGATAAGCCGTTGGGGCAGCGATGGGAATGGAAAAGCACAGAAGAGCTCTTGGAAGTCAGTGTGGAAAAGAGGGAAGAGGGGAAGAGCTCACTGCAGGCAGAGGTTTAATGAGAGAAACTCTTTTTAGGGGCCCAGAGGTGCCACATGGCCCAAAATCTCTTGAAATCTGCAACATCTGAGCACATTAGCAAAGACCTCATCTTCTTTCCAGCAGGGAGCTGAGCAGAAGCCAGGATCCAGTGAAGCCATGGAGCGGCTGGACTGCCTGAGATCCTGGTTATTCCCATTTCCCTGGCACCAGTGAGTGGAGGAACCCCCAGGAGAAGGGGTGCGAGAGCCACGGATCCCTCTGTGCCAGGCAGGAGCATTCCCAGGGCTAGGGATAGTCCTAAAATTGTACTGCCACTAAAGAAGGGATAAAAGGGCTCTGTGTTGTCTGCAGTGTAGGGATAATCAATGAAATGCGGGATAATTTAATATTTTCAGGAGTGCAGGGCTTGATGGGTTTGGGAATTTATTCAATGAAACTTTCAGTTCAGTGTTAGAGAATTGGATCAGTGACCCCTAAAATAGTCCTGCCACAAACCCAAACTCACTGTGCCCTCCTCTGGAATATCTGCCTCTGGAAGTCACTCATTTTGAGAGGAGATTATTTATCTTGGCAGCTCTCAGAGCTGGCACAGCTCCTGTGGATGCCACTGGTGCCTCTTGGATGTCTGATCCAGCAGGATCTGACGCGAGGCTGGGCACATGTCTGACCCTCCTGCTGGCTTTCTCACTGCCTTCCTCCCAAGTTCTCCAGGTCTGTGCACCACCAGCAGCCCCTGCCCCTTTGCTGGGTGCACAGGGGGAAATCAATTCTGATTATGGGATCCTTAATTATAGTCCTTCCGGGTAGAAAAGCCCTCTGTGATCATCAAGTCCAGCCATCAACCAGCACCACCACCATGGTCACCACTGTGTCCTCAGCTGCCTTTGGCTGCTTTGATCCAACCCCTAAAGTTTCTCCTCTGGAATTTAGACTTTTCCATGATTAGTAATAATTTCATTTTGGTTCATATTTTGGTTCTCCTGAAATGGGCAGGAGACACATTTGTATGTAAAACATGACTGCGTGTCCTTGATCCTGGGGCTCCACTGGGTAAGGAAAGCTTGTTTTCCCAGAGGAATTAATGTCTTGTTCACTAATTAATTCAGGAAGGATTTCCTTCTGGAAAGGCCTTGGCAGGGGCTGCCCAGGGAGGCTTGGAGTCCCCATCCCTGAAGGTGTCCAAGGAAGGCCTGGACATGGCACTCAGAGCTCTGGGCTGGGGACAGGGTGGGGATCCAAGGTTGGACACTGCTCCTGAAGGGCTTTTCCAACCTCAGTAATTCTGTGATCCTTAAGGAAAAGCCCATTTTTAGCAGGCAATATTCATTCATCAACCACGTGCACCTTCCTAAAAGGATGTGTGATATATATGAACACCCCCATAACTATGAAATTGTGTAGGTGCCACTCGATGGAACATCCCCCAGCCCCAGCAATCACTTGTACATCACAGAGTCCTCACTGCAGCCAGAACTCCATAATCACAAAATGATTAGAAAGCCATAAAAAACAAAGTTGTTTTGTCAGGATCATTTCCTCCCTGATCACAGGGCTGATAGAAAGTGGCTCTGGGCTTAAGTGATAGATGAGAGCCATTAATAGAGCCAGAGTGCTTCCCAGGCTGCTTGTAGCCAAAATTAAAAGGGGATTTTACCAGTCCTGGATGGTTGGGAAGCCTGGAGAGTTGGCTGGGTGTTTTGGTGGGGTTGGTGTAAAATACAGCCTCTCACAGCCATGAATTGCATTATTATTCATGAATAATTTCCTTATAGTTATTATTTTGATGGTGTAAGGTTAGAAATTCCCCTCTTACTCCTCTGTTCACCTGTGAGCACATCTTGGCTTTGTCAAAGGCCTTTAGAAAAATCCTGGAATAACATCCTGATGACACAAACCTCCCTTGTCTCCCTCTGGCATTTGGCACTTTACAGGAGTATAAAGCAAACTGCACAAACCCTGTTTCCAGAAAACTCCTGGGTGAAATCCTGGTTATGCACAGGAAATGGTTGTGTGGGGGCTCCAGGGGGGCTGGAGAGGGACTGGGGACAAGGGATGGAGGGACAGGACACAGGGAATGGCTTCCCAGTGCCAGAGGGCAGGGCTGGATGGGAGATTGGGCAGGAATTGTTCCCTGGGAGGGTGGGCAGGCCCTGGCACAGGGTGCCCAGAGCAGCTGGGGCTGCCCCTGGATCCCTGGCAGTGCCCAAGGCCAGGCTGGACATTGGGGCTGGGAGCAGCCTGGGACAGTGGGAGGTGTCCCTGCCATGGGTGAGCTTTAAGGTCCCTTAAAGCCTCCCCGAGGAATGCACAAGGAATTTGTACCTGGATTTGTGCGAGGCTGGGAATTGCTGTGGCTCCCTGAAACCCTCCTGCCATGGAATTACAGGATCCCAGAGCGGTTTGGGTTGGAAGGGACCTTAAAGGTTTGTTTGAAATGCCTTTTTTGTGTCTCACAGAAGCAGTTTGACCTCTCTCTCTCTCTGTATTTATCACACCAACATGAAAACAAACATCTCCAGCTCCAAATGCTTTTTGGGTAATGTAGGGAATGTTTATGTCTGCCCTACAAAGCTCCCTCAGCTGTCACTGAACACACAAATCTGTCTCTGTAGGTATAATGAAAATAAATAATAATTTTGTGTCATTGAAGATGTCCTCATTAAGAAGCTGTTGCACCTTAAAGCCGAGGTTGTAACTTCTGCTCCAGTCACTGCTAACGGTGCTGTGTGAGCAGCAGCTGCTGCAGCCACCACAGCTCCGCCTTTCCAGACAAAAATCAATGTTTTCACCATCAAAATATTGGCCCAAACGCTTTCAGTGAAACGTGAAAGAAATGGAATGTTCCTGTGCTACAGGAATGGTCGGGCAGTTTGTTTTCCTTTAAAAGCTTTGGAATATCCGGTCGCCAGGCTAAGCGATATTTATTGCAAAATGTAAAGAGAAGGGGCGAAGACAAGAAACTGGGAAATTTAGGGAACTGCATTTGCCAGGCACAAGGGGAAGTGCCTGCAGTGTTCTGTTCTCACTGTCCCAATATAAAAACCTCACTATTGTGGGCTGAGCCCCAGCAGGAAAGCAGAACTCTGCCCCTGTGCCCAGGTGAGCCCCCACCTGCAGAGCTGCCCCAGCCCTGGCCCAGCACAGGAAGGACCTGGAGCTGCTGGAGCCAGGCACCAAATGAGCAGAGGGATGGAGCAGCTCTGCTGGGAGGGAAGGCTGCGAGAGCTGGGGGTGCTCAGCCTGGAGAGGAGAAGCTTTGGGGTGACCTCACTGTGGCCTCACAGGGCCTGAAGGGGCTGACAGGAAAGATGGAGAGAGACATGGGACAAGGGATGGAGGGACAGGACACAGGGAATGGCTTCCACTGCCAGAGGGCAGGGCTGGGTGGGAGATTGGGAAGGAATTGTTCCCTGGGAGGGTGGAGAAGGGATGAGATGGAATTCCCAGAGCAGCTGGGGCTGCCCCTGGATCCCTGGCAGTGCCCAAGGCCAGGCTGGACATTGGGGCTGGGAGCAGCCTGGGATAGTGGGAGGTGTCCCTGGCATGGCAGGGGTGGCACTGGATGGGATTTGAGGTCCCTTCCCACCCAAACCATTCCGGGATTCTCTGGCTCTGTTCTGTGTTTCGTCAGTCTGTGACTGGGACCAGGCCCAGCCCATATGGAAATGACCTGCGGTTTTCAGCCTGTATTAATTAACGTTAATGAAGTCCTGCCATCAGTGCAACGTTTAGGAAAGTTAAAGGTATATTCAAATGAGAGACAATCCTTCCCTTGGTTTCTCTGCAGCCTAACAGAGGGCAGGGCTCTGGGCAGAGGCAGGAATTGTTTTCCCGCTGCCGCTGTCTCTCTCCCCAGGCTCATCCCCTCCCCACTGACACGGGTTTGCATTTCCCTAAAACCTCACAAAGACTCTGGCAAGAGGCATAATTAATTGGCTGTAACTGGGGGCGGGGGGGAAATACATGACAAGACATCTGTTAATGCCCTGGCTCCCTGCTGAGGATGAGAGTGATGTTTAATCCAGAGTTAAATACCCTGGCTCTGACCTAGCGCTAATGAGCCGGGCCTTGGTTGAAGGTTGAGAGGCCGCTCAGGAGAAGTTGCAAACCAAAGTGATTCGCTGTTTTTGCTGCTTGGCTGTGGACACGACATGTCCCTGGGCAGAGGCTGGGGGCTGGGGATGTGCCCTTGTGTCACCCTGGTTGGTGCCAAACGGAGGGAGCTCTGCTTGTGCTTCGCTCCCTTTGACGGCGCCTGTGAAAAACGAAGTTCACTCTTAGGAAAATTTGAAGGAAAGTTTAAGAAAAGGGACAATTAGGAGACAACAGCAAAAGGGGCGGTACGGCCGGGTGCTTCGGCAGAGAGCCAAAGGCGCACCTGTACATCCAAAAGATCGGCTTTAAAAGTACATCGCTTATTTCGTGTTCATCACCATCATGCATAATTCATTAATACTTTGGAGTATCATCCCATCAGTCTCATCTTCCTCCTTGGCTCCATTCCGTCTGGTTTCGTTTTTTTTTTTTTTTTTTTTCTTCTGATAAGATTTTCCAGGAATGTGAAGACCCCTCCCATCCTTCCCAAACTGAGCACCCCAACTACAGACATTCTACAGCATTACATTACAGAACCCAGGCAAAGCCCCCCCAAAAATAAGTAACATGCAAAACCCAACATCACAATACATTCATAACAATTTTGTAATCCTGCGAAAAGCCAATACCACAGTACATTCATAACAGCGCCGCAGCCTCAGATCACGTTTTCGGAGAGGCACTGAAGGCTGTGTTTAAAAGGACAGGATCTGAGCAAGTCTCCTTCCCGCTCTCTCTGTGTTATGTAAATGCACATTTGCCCCACGTTCCCCTGTTTTAAGCCTCGGGGTAGCTGTGTTGGGGCTCTCAGGTCTGTGGGGTTGGGCTCGGCCCCTTTGGAGCCGCGGCTCCCGGTGCTCGCCAGGGCCAGGCGGCCGCAAGGAGCAGCCCAGCTCCGGCACTCCCTCGTGTGCCACTCCCTGCACAAGACCTGGGGTAAGTCGGGGACATCCAGATCTAAAATGCAGATGGCGAATTCCAAAGGCAAGTCCTTGAAGTGCCAGGTAAGCGACGAGGCGCTTCCGAGGGGAGCCGGGACTAAAACGGGATCTACCCGGGGCCACCCAGCACTCGCAGCGTTCGGACACTCTGAGAGGAACTGGGCAGGGAACGGAGCTGGGAAGGGGCTGGAGCCCCAGGAGCGGCTGAGGGAGCTGGAAAGGGGCTCAGGCTGGAGCAAAGGAGGCTCAGGGGGGACCTTGTGGCTCTGCACAAGTCCCTGACAGGAGGGGGCAGCCGGGGGGGTCGGGCTCTGCTGGCAGGGAACAGGGACAGGAGGAGAGGGAACGGCCTCAGGCTGGGCCAGGGCAGGCTCAGGGTGGATATTGGGGCAAATTTCTATCCAAAAAGGGCTGTCCAGGCCTGGCCCAGCTGCCCAGGGAGGTTTGGAGTGCCCATCCCTGGAGGGATTTAACAGCCCTGTGGATGTGGCACTTGGGGATGTGGTGCAGTGTTCCAGTTGCTTGTGGAGTTATTTCAGATTCATTCTCAGTAATTTCTGGAGATTTCAGTTTGTTACATCCATCTAAACACCCAGAGGTCTTTTCTTTGATTCCATTTTTCCTTGTGTTTTCTTTGTGGTGTCTGACTGCTGCTGGGTTTCCCCTCAGCTCTGGGGGAGGCTCAGAAACCCCTCAGTGTCTCTGTTTAGCTCCCAAATACCCCCAGCCCTAAAACCCAGTGAGATTTTCACTCCACATGCCTGTGATTTCCTGAACATTCTTGAGGTGCTTCTCTAATTTTTTATTTCTCCTTTCCTTCCTATTTCCCTGCAGATGCCTGGGGATGTAATGATGATTCAGTCTCCAATTTACCTGATTCATCATGCGAAATCCACTGACAAAATCTGCTGCTCTCAAATCCTGTAATACTGTGGAGAAAATTTGTTTTCCAGCCAGGATGCATTATGGCTTTTAGGACTTGGAAACTGCATCCTCAATAGCATTACATTTATTTTTTTGTCATTGGGTCGGGCTATTTTTGTTCTGTGGGAACAAAAGTCCAAGGAATTATTTTCATCTATTTCTTTCCTTCCCCCCCGCCCCCCCCCCCCCCCTTTTATTTTCCAGGATTAAGACCTTTCAGTCTCAAAGTCTTTATTTCAGTGAGCAGCATTCCTACCCTATCTGAATCCCCATGTTTTTTCCCCACGGGCTTTAGCATCAATCAAATCCTTTTAAATGTCAATTGTGTTGCTTCCTGGGTTATTATTGTTATTTTTGCCATTTTAGATGCTACAAACTGACCTTGCATTGTTGAGAGTAATGCAAAACTGCATCATTACATCCTTGCTTGGCTGATTTTTTCCATGGAACAGGCTGGGAATGTCTGGGGGGGGACAGGGGGCAGAATTTTGGGGCTGTTCCAGTGTGGCCTTTCTGCTTAGGCTTGGAATTTTCTGCTTAGGCTTGGAATTACCACACAAACCTGTGCCAGGGAGTGTTTGCTGCCTGCAGTCACAGGTAAATGCTCTTTGTGGGGCTTCTTGGGCTTAGAAAATGATACAAAAATGGAAAACTTGGTAAAAACAGAGAAATTCTTCTCTCAGTGGTCCAAAGGGTGAAAGACCTGCCTTCATCCAGAGCAAACGGAAACGTTCCTGCCTGCGGTGTGGATTTGACAAGGAAACAGATGGACTGCCTCTGCTCACACGTGCAGTTACCTCCAGAGGGCTTTTCCAAGCCAGTTGTGGATGAAATGGAGTCCTTGTGCTGGAGAACAGCCCCGCTGTCCTGCTTGGATCTCAGCTGCTCGCTCCTCCTCAGTTTTCTGCCTTAAGTGGATTCCAAGCCCAGCACAGCCTCGTTTTGCCCTCTGAAACTCTGCTTTTGTGGTGCTTTCTCCGGTGCTCTGTAGAAGAGGCTTGATCTGTATTGTCTAATTCTTGTAGCAAATCTCCTCGTTTCAGACCCTGCCTCGTTTTCACTATTTAAATTAAGGTTTCAGCTGTTTTCCTACAGTAAGAATCTGTTAAGCTCTAATTCCTAAAGTGGCATTAGACTTTTTTTTTTAATTATTCCAAGGAAGGGCCACAATGACTGTGAACCTTCTGCTTAATTCCTGATTCTGCGTAAGGAGGGGAAACTTAATCCATTGCTCACCCAGGATGATTTTCACCAAAGGATTACAGTTTTTAAAGGGCAAAGAAAACAGAGTTATTAAAGACAATTAAAGAACCACTTCTCATCTCTTTGCTGCAAAAATTAGGATGCTGAAGAATTCCCTAGGGAATCTCTGTGCTAATTTCCCCTGTTCTTACTTCCCTAATTGTCTAAGAGGGTGTGGGGATAAATCTGCCTTTGCTTATTGGTGCTGCTGTTCCGTAATAATATCCCGGCCCTGCTGGTGGTGTGGGGTTTCTTTGGATTATCCTGGGAAAGAAATTCTAAACAAATCTGTGCTGTTTTGTTCTCCCTTTGAATGGTGTGAACAGGGTTAGAACATCCTTCATTTCCTGATATTTTCATTTATAACGACATGATTTACAGCTCGTGGGGTATTTATTTCTCCAGGAAGCTTTCAATAAAGGATGAAGCTTTCAGGATCTTTTATAAACAACGTGTCAGGTGTGGAGTTAATAGAGTTTAGATCTGGTTGCTTCACAGGTAACTCCAAAAACCCAAGAATTTGATTCACAAGGCAAAGGAATGTTGCACTAGGAAGGGCCAGCTGAGGGCCAAGCCAGGCTGCCGCTCCCAGCAGCACTGGGATGATCTGTCAGCACTGCCCTGCTGCTTCTGTAATTCATTCCCCTCAAATTGTCGGCTTAATTGATGAGAGGGGATGACAACCTGGCAGTAGACAACACCAATTTGCCAGCGTGGTTGGGTGCCATCGTGGGTGCCAGCAGGGCTGAGCTGTTATTCCCACTCAGGGCAGGAGCTCTGGTGATTTGCAAGAAAACCATCACCAGTGATAGGACAGCAAATCTGTCACCCAGGGTGTCCTTTTGTCCCTCTTTACTGCAGAACTTCCCCACTCACCCTCTGGACTCTTCTCTCCCTCACTCAAACTCTGCTGCTCCACAGATTGCCTCAAAAATTGGGAAAAGGGAAACATAACATTGAAAGGAGGAGCCCAGCCCTGCCCTGTGGGCAGGCACAGAATGGGCTGGGTCTTGGCTGTCAGCCCCACAGCCCAGCAGAACCAGGGAATCCCAGCCTGGATGGGTGGGAAGGGAATTAAAACCACCCAGTGCCACCCCTGCCATGGGCACCTCCCACTGTGCCAGGCTGCTCCCAGCCCCAATGTCCAGCCTGGCCTTGGGCACTGCC
>NW_024580672.1:22547936-22550757 GCF_017639235.1 Corvus kubaryi
GAGCAGCTGGGGCTGCCCCTGGATCCCTGGCAGTGCCCAAGGCCAGGTTGGACATTGGGGCTTGGAGCAGCCTGGGACAGTGGGAGGTTTCCCAACCCACTGGATGGGCTCCCAAGCCACCCCACCACAGTCAGCACTCTCCATGTCCCCAAGTGCCACATCCACACATTCCTTGGACACCTCCAGGGATGTGACTCCACCACTGGCCTGGGCAGCCCCTTCCAATGCCTGACAACCCTTTCCAAGAAGAAATTTCCCTGTTATCCCATCTAACCCTCCCCTGGTGCAGCTCGAGGCCCTTTATCACAACAAGATTGTGACACACAGATCGTGATGAGGAATCCTCTCCCGGCTGTCAGAGCTGGGGTCAAGTGGCTTCATTAAAACCTGCACCAGCATTCCAGGCAGGAATGGTCCCCTTGAAGAGGAAGCTCCAGTGTTTGCAGAGTGTCAGATAAACCTTGAGGACACTCCTGATTTTTCTGCTGGGGATATATTTCAGCTAATTAAATTCCTGGAAAGGAACCTCTTAAGCCCGGTCAAATTAAAGAAGGCACAAGCACAGCTTTTCCTTTCTCAGTGTGACAGAGGAAAAAAACCCTCAGTAATTTTATTGTTTCTCTTTTTTTCAGGTTGGAGGTGTCGGGAGCTGCCAGAGCCACTGATTCCAATTTGTGTTTCTCCATCTGCATGAAAATCCATCTGCTTGCAGAAATGGTATTTACACAGCCCATAATCCTGAGCAGTCTCAGATATTGGGGATCGAGGCTCTAACGACATTGGAAACCGTTTTTATTAAGAGGCAGAAATTGAATTAGGTAATTATATTTATTGATGGGAAATTAAATTTAACAACTGTGAATTGCCTTAAGTCAGTGTAGCCAGATTTTCATTACTCCAAATGTGAGGAGTTTCTGCTTTAGTGGATTCCCTTCAGCTCGGGCGGTACAGCCCCGGGTTCCGGCCTGGAAAAGGGGATTTTGGATCACAACAGCTCCAACCACCGGCTAGATTTTCCTTCATGGACAAAACAAATCTGTTTTCTATTTTAAAAGCCTTCCAGAGGTGTAATGTCATGGAACAAACTTGGAAAACCTGGGTTCTGTGTCTCTGACACTTGTCTCTGAGCTGGGCTGATGCACCACTATTCGTAAGTCAGTGACTTCACGTTCCTAGGGTTTTTCCTTTTCCTGCCTTTTTATCCCAATGTGACATCATTTGGGCTGGAATTTCATGGATAACTTGTCTTTCTTGTTCTGACATCTGATTATGGGAGAATTAAATTCCTGCCTCACTCACATGGAGCAGGGCTGGGGTGGAATAACGCTGAGACCACAGGCTGAGCTGGGAAATGTAGGCTGGGCTTAGGAAGGGACCTGTGGGATAAAGAGGAGGTTGCTGAGCTTCTGTGGGATGGAAAACCTCGTGTGCGGGGCTGGGACTGTTCAGCAGTGGCTCCGTGTGTTGCATGAAGGGAAAAGGGGCTCCCTTAATTCCCATTAATTCCCGAGATGACTTTTAACCTCACCTGCCCTTTCCCTTTTCCTCTTCGTGCTCCAAGCTCCTTCCCATCGGGCACACCTCCCATTCACAGGTTACCAATATTCCTTCTAAATCCGTAATAACTTCCTTGTTATTCCACTGCCTTTTCCTTTCTTGCACTTTTTATTCCTCCAGAAGAAAGTGTCC
The DNA here is from genome assembly GCF_017639235.1 of Corvus kubaryi. Taxonomy (NCBI): domain Eukaryota; kingdom Metazoa; phylum Chordata; class Aves; order Passeriformes; family Corvidae; genus Corvus; species Corvus kubaryi. The sequence goes on from NW_024580672.1 coordinate 22,549,626, forward strand.
CTGCACAAACCCGGCTACTGAGGCCCACGGAACTCATTCACAAAGTGCTCAGTGCTCCCCCTGTAATTACTCCTCACTGGCGTTGTCTTCATCGAGCTGCCTGTCTTTGGGGTTAGTTCAGATTTATCTGCTTTCATATTTCAGCCCGTTTTTACAGCCTTTGGATTGTTTGCTGATCTTTGATTGCAGAATTGAAATGTATTTTTCTGCCTCCTTTAAACTCCTGAATTGGTGGGCAGACTCGCTTGGCTTCTCTTTCAGTCTCTTCAAGGCTTTTTGATTGATTCCAGCAAGGATCTGTCTTTTATTTTTCCTGATAGTTCCTTTTACTATCTCAGTAAAACCTCCCGTGTCAGCTCAATTGAGCAAACTCTTTTTGTACCTGTGCAAACTCAGCCAGGGTTATGATAAAGCACATTTGGCATAAGGAACACTATGAACTTCTTCTCTTGGATCTGGATAACAACATCCACATCTGGCTCCAGGCCTGTCCTGCTTTTGGCCCCGTGCACAGCAGGTTGGGGGCTTTACTTTGAGGTTTTCCAACTCATTTTCACCCTGGATAATTATCTGTGGGATATCTTTCCTTTTCCTTTTCCTTTTCCTTTTCCTTTTCCTTTTCCTTTTCCTTTCCCTTCTCTCTCCCTTCTTCTCCTTTATGTGATTCTCTCCCAGCTCCTGCTCCGAGAAACATTCCCCAGGAATTGCCTCATGGAGGGATAAGTGCTAAAAGCCCACTCAGCCTCAGCACAATCTAAATAAGTAATGCTGGACTTGTGATGGGCCCCATGGCACAAAGGAGACCTTCTGAAGGGCTGGCCTCGGCCCTAAAAATGTGCATTTCACATCTGAGACAAGGCGAGGAAAGAAAAAGAGTTCTCAGCCTCCTCTGAAGCAGCTAATTTAGGTATTTTTGAGCCCATCTCCCTATTTCACCAGATCCTTTTAGGGAACTGAGGCTCCTTATGTTCCAAGTCACACTGAAATGGTGCCTAGACTGTGCCAGGAGTGGTTATACTGGGTGCTCCTGCAGTGGTTATACTGGGTGCTCCTGGAGTGGTTTCACTGGGTGCTCCTGGAGTGGCTTTACTGGGTGCTCCTGGAGTGGTTTCACTGGGTGCTCCTGGAGTGG
>NW_024580672.1:22550767-22568616 GCF_017639235.1 Corvus kubaryi
AGTGGTTTCACTGGGTGCTCCTGGAGTGGTTGTACTGGGTGCTCCTGATGTCCACATCTCACCCTGGCAGGAGCCATCCTTCACCTCTCTTTGTCAGGGCCCTTCCATGGAGAGTTTTACTGATAATTTTTATTCCTTTGGGTTTTTCATTAATCACGGAATCACAGAATATCCTGAGCTGCAAGGGACCCACAGGGGTCATGGAGTCCAATTCCAGACCCTGCAAAGGGCACCCAACAATCCCCCCCTGTGGCTGAGAGCGTTGTCCAAATGCTCCTGGAGCAGGGACACCTCCCACTGTCCCAGGCTGCTCCCAGCCCCAATGTCCAGCCTGGCCTTGGGCACTGCCAGGGATCCAGGGGCAGCCCCAGCTGCTCTGGGAATTCCATCCCAGACCTTCACCACCCTCCCAGGGAAAAATTCGTTCCCACTGTTCCATCTATCCCTGCCCTCTGGCAGTGGGAAGTGGTTCCCCCTTGTCCTGCCCAATCTTCCAATGGGCAAAATCAATGTTTAACCAACCCCACATCCCGAGGAGTGTTGTGGCACCACCGAGGTGCTGTGTGTGTTTATCCTGCCAGGTTCCCCCATCATGGAGTAAGTGACCTTTTTATGGACAATGTGGACTTCTTCCTTTGGAATGCCTTCTTCCACACCGTCAGTTCCGAGTCCTGGTTTGCATGAGGGAATCACTCGCTGGAACTTGGAGCCCGTGTGGTGCCCCAGTTCAAACAGCCCAAAATGGTCTCTGCTGGCTCCAAAGGGAATCTGTGACAATCTCATCTCATTTAAAAAGTGGGAAAGTGCCCTGAGGATTCCACTTGGATTCAGCATTCTGTGGGGATAAGTCAGAACAGAATGGGGATGTTGGGTCGGAGCAGTGTCAGGAATTGTGGTGGGAATTTCTCTGAGGAACTTCCAGCCTTATTGGTTGGAATAAAGATTTCGACTTCTCAAAATATTTCAACTTCTTCCCTTCTGCTTGGGCAGAGAGCAGAGCTGGGGGCACCCAGGGGATGGGAGGATTTTGGGGAGCCCCCAAAACCACTCTGAGGTTGGCCATCACTAACAATTAGGGGAGGACTGTACAAATGGGGTTGTCCCTTGTTTATGGGGTCAGACTCCCCCAGACCTTCTGGTCTGGAGCAAGACACTTCTCTCTGCTCTTCCCCTACTTGGAATCAATCTTTCACAGGACAGGAGGAGCCCCCAAATGAGCTGTGAGGTTTTGTCACGCTGCTGCAGTGTGAGGAAAGGCCTGCCTTGCTTTGCTTCTTTCCCTTTCTCTGGTGAAAAGATATTTTTAACTGCAGCGAGCAGAACTGAAGGAAATTCGATTCCCAGCATTGACCTGCGAAGCAAAGGCCAAGTGAGCCAATAATGATGCTCTTTAAAGTGACCTTCCTGATACAGACATTTATGTCCTTTGCTGATACCTCCCCAAACTCAACCAGAGGCCCGTTTCCATTCTTCTGCACCCAGATCAATCCCAGCCAAAATAGCTCCAAATTCAGTGTATAGCTCTGAGATATTTCCCAAAAGGATGAATTCCTGTATTACAGCTCCCTGGAAGGGCTGCTAATGGAACTAATTTCTTCAAATTTATCTCTGTGTGGCTGTTCCTTGTTCCTTTCATCCCTGCACGAGTGCTAAGAGAGAGATTTAAAGTCTGGTGTTTGAAGGCAAGGGGCTTGGCTTGGAATTTATGCCAGGAAACAGCAGAACAGCCAAGAGATTTGTGAGGAGTTATTTGATGATTTTAGAGAAGCTGGTTTGGTTTAGTTGACAAGGTGGTGATTGGTCAAAGGTTGGACTCGATCTTGGAGGTGTTTTCTGAGTTTTGCCTTTGGGAATTTCAAATGCAATATTTGCTCTGGGGTTCCTTCTTCCTTTCCCTTCTTCCCTTCCCTTCTTCCTTCTACTTCTCCTTTCCATTCCTTTTCCCATTCCATTCCTTTTTCCATTCCTTTCCTTTCCCCTGGCCCTGTGCACCTCCAATTTATGGCCCAAATCCAGTTAAAAACCCTGCAGTGTTTGGAGTCATGACCACCATAACCTCCAGCAGAAATAAAGCCAGGTAGCCAAGTTAATTTTTCAACCAAAAGCTTAAAAAAGAACCAAAAATGAAAATTAAATTTTAATTAGTTATTCACTCCCATGGTTTAATTATGCAGTGTTCCCCCAGCAATAGATGTTTGAGTCTGGAGTGATTGTTAATTTATGAATGTATTCTGTATTGATTTGGGAGCAGAGCTGTTTAAGCAGCATCACCTTTCTCTCAGCATTTTCTCCTTAGCAGGCTCAGGGTGTTTGAATTTCTTGTCGGAATTCCTGGTTCAGGTATTTATTAGAGCAAAGGCCAAGTGTAATTACATTAAAATATGAAATAAGACCAATAATTGCAATGGAGTTCGATAATGCAGCAGATGAAATGGGGCCACTGGGGTGCCCGGGAGGGGTCAGGCTTCCCCAAATGTTTGTTCTTTTAATTTTTAGGAGTAAATTGATACCAGTGCCTGGATCAGAAGTGAGAGACTGGGGTAAAGAAATCTGGGGTTTAACTGATGGAAGAACAAAATTGTTTGGAAATTTTAGGGGTTTTTGATGGGTTTTGGGGTGTTTGTAAAATGTTTTTATTATTATTATTTAGGGTTGTGGAGCAGGAATTTCAGCCTCCACAGCTCAATGTGCCCTACAGGATTCCTTAGCCACAGCCATGGAAATACTTCTCCAAGAACCTGGATAACTCCTGGTTTTTGGCTGTGGGATTTTCCTGCTCTGGAATTGCTGCAATGCCCAGGCTCTGCTTAGTCCAGCTCCAAAATGGGGGAGAGAAGCCACTTGACAAAAGATCGACAGAGAAAATGGCCATAATTCCAGGGTGTGCAAGGGACAGAGGCACTAAACAGGAGAGAAAAATTCCTGGTGTTGGAGAAACAGGACAAACAATAATGGAGTAATTGTGGGGTGGTTTGTGGAGAAGGGGACACAATAAAGAAGAAATGCTTTGGTTTTAGCATCAGTTCATTCCAAGATTCCCTGACGTGGATGAGCCTTCACCACAGTATCTGCAGGAAGTTAAATCCACCACAGAGTGACCTTGGCAACCAGAGGAAAACAGCCAGAGAAAAATAACCCACCCCAATTTCTTCTTATTTTCCAAATGTGACAAAATTCCGTGGCTGGGTGGAATTGCACATCAGTATCCAGGCATTCCTCACTGGGGAGGAGGACCTTGGAGCAGGTGTCCCATGAGCACGTCCTTGTGCTGTTTGCAGGATGCTCTGGGTGCATTTTGGGGATATTTTCATTTCCCAAATTGCTGTTGCCATTTGTTTCCTTGGATTTAAGAGGATGTCTAGAAACCAGCTCTGTCTGATTGCAGCGCAGCAATAAACAGGATAAGTAATTAACTCCAGGCAATTTCCTCCACCATCTATCAGCTGCAGCCATCCCTCCTCTCCAAAGGGGGAAAAACCAAAAGGAAGTCTTGTTTTCCAGGTCATTGGGAGCACTTTTCCAGTGGGAATTTTCTCCTCTCTCCATTCTCTGCTGTCTCTTCTCCCAGTCCATGTTCCAGGTGTGAGCAGAGAGGGGACATTCCACATTGTCTCTTCCAGAGGGCAGGGATGGATGGGAGATTGGGCAGGAATTGTTCCCTGGGAGGGTGGGCAGGCCCTGGCACAGGGTGCCCAGAGCAGCTGTGGCTGCCCCTGGATCCCTGGCAGTGCCCAAGGCCAGGCTGGACATTGGGGCTGGGAGCAGCCTGGGACAGTGGGAGGTGTCCCTGCCATGGCAGGGCTGGCACTGGGTGGGCTTTGGGGTCCCTTCCCACCCAAACCAGTCTGAGATTCCATGAAAAATAGAGAACATTAAGAGGAAAAAGACTCTCTCCAGTGTAGGGAATGTCCTCCACCCATGGGTATCCATGTGCTAAGGGCTGCTCGGGAAGCAGGTGGACAGTGCCCAGCCCACACCAGCCCTCATCCACCCTTATTTAATCCTTTGGATCCTTGTGATTTCCACAGAATTTGAGATTTATGGAGACCAGCAGCAAAGTCAAGGCTGGAAATGGAGAGAGGTTTGTGGGCAGATGGCAAAACTTGCTTCATTTTACAGAGCGGGAATAATTCCAGAGAAAAGTGTAAAAAACCCTGCAGTGATTTCAGCTCCTCACTGTCAGCGCCCTCCCCCTCATTCCAGCCTGGGTTTTATGGCAGAAACCAAACCAATGGACCTGGCTGGAAAGTTTTGAGCAGTCAAAGTGTTTGATGGTGAGAACAGTCCCGGTGTGATCGCAGACCGGGCAGGAGATGAGGCTGATTGCTCATTCGAGGGGGCTCTTTTCCAGCTTCCTGGGAAAAGGAGGAATAAAACCTCCAGGAAAGGCAGAGACAACGAAGTTTTGTGGCACAGAGGAGGAGATCTGTTGCAATATTTATTTTGCCACCCGGCCTGTAAACAGCGGATGATGCCTGGGCACCACAGGGTCCAGGAACAGCGCTTGTGTTGGGATCTGGGAGTTACAATTCCCAAAGCTGTTCCCTCATTTATGGCTCCGTTGTTCCCTGTCACACCTGGTTACTGCGCCTCTTATCAGCTCTGCTGAGTGAGGCGTCCTGGAAATTGCCTGTGGCTGGGGAAATGTTAAATAAATCCAGGCAGGCTGTTAATGGATGGATTCAAAGGCTGTGGGATTGGATATTCCACGTGCTCCATTCCCAAAATTAACCAGGGCTGAGCAGAGGTGTTCCCATGGCAGCTCCTCTGGGGGCACAAACGGGGGGAACTCGCTGTGCCCAGCACCCTTGGGAGGCACCTGAGGGGAATATTGGGCTTTTTTGGGATGTGATGAGTGGATATGTCCACCTGGAGACTGGGAATGCTGCAGGAGCTGGGGCTGGAGGGGTGATCACCTCCTGTATCACCCTTATTAGTAAAAAAACCCCAAAACACCCCAAAACAACCTCAGAATACCCCGAACAAAGCGAACGAGAAACAATGTGTGCAGTAAACTGAGAATCTAAAGCACATACGTGGTTTAGGGCAGGCCTGGTAGGCCATAGGTATCCATACATTATTCCTTTTATTGGATTCACAGAAATCCTGCAAGAACATCAAACCCTGTGTATTCCAAAGGGGAGATTCCTGCAGTTCTGTATTTCTTTACTGTGATCCTGACTTACCCTCAAAGACGAACTCTGGAGGTGCAGACTCCTGCTGTTCCCTTTTCCCAGCCCACGTTTCAGTGCTGCTTTTCCACCTCCCTGCTTTCCCTTCCCTCTCTATTCCAGTGGGTTCATTTGGGCACTGCTGTGTTCCTAACAGGGAGCATGGGGAACTCTGCTCTCCCCCTGGGAATGCTGGACCTCCATCCCACAGGAATTCTTTCCTGGGTATGCTGGACCCCCACCCCAAAGGAATTCTCCCCCTGGGAATGCTGGGCCTCCATCCCTGGCCCTCCCCACATCCCCTCTGTGGTGGCTGCTCTGAGGCTGGTGCCAATCCCTCAAACCCCACAACCAGCCCCAGCAGTTCCCTTTGTTTGGCTTTCCCGGGCAATTAAACTCCACCTGAGCCCCTTTTCTCCGTGCTGCCCCCCTCGCCTGGCTGCTGGGAGAAGCACTGCTACAAATAAAGCTCCACTGAGCAGATAATGAAGCTGCTCTAAAATTCGTTTAAAATTCAGATGATGAGAAAGATCACGCATTAAGCACTAATCCTTTTTATTTTTGTGTGCTCAGTGTAAAAGGGGAGCATTTCTGCTGTGAAATTCATACCCAGCCAGACCTGGAAAGGGGCTGGATGGGGCTGGGAGCAGCCTGGGACAGTGGGAGGTGTCCCTGCCACAGCAGGGGTGGCACTGGGTGGGATTTAAGGTCCCTTCCCACCCAAACCAGTCTGGGATTCTCTGAAATCCAAGTGGTTTAATTTTTTTTCATTTTCACTGTTTTTTCCAGCTGAACGTGTTCACACCTGAAGTATCACCTAAAGAAACCTGATCTCTCCACCTCCTCACACCTGAGTTTAAGAGTTACACCCCTCAATTTAGGTGGAATTCCGTTATTTTCTGGAGTGATCTACACATAACTCTTTACTCCTGGTGGTTGTTACTCCTCCCACTGTGGGACCCAGCACAAGGAGGAAAATCCTCGCAGATAAATGGATGCTGGAAGTGGCTCCTGGTGAGCGTGGTGGGATTGCCAGCCCAGGGATTCTCCCCCCTTTTCCAAGGAACAGACCTGTGGGCACCTCTGAGACAGAGCTGCTCCCACCTCTGGAATTCTCCTCTCTGTGGTGACTGAGAACCTTCCTTTGAATCTGGACGTGGTTCTCCTCAGATAAAGATAACTTATTTCAGAATTTAATAAATCAGGGAGTTACTCAGGCCCAGCTCCGGACTGATGTGGGCACATCCCTCCCACTCCAGCCCTTATTCCAAAACTCAGCTCTTCTTTTGGCTGTTATTGCTGGAAGTTCACCAAAAACAAGACCCTGGATTAAGGTGTCCTTTTAGATGGATATTAAGGAATATTCCTCCATGGAAAGGGCTGTCCACGGGTGAGTCCCCATCCCTGGAGGGATTTGAAGGCCCTGTGGATGTGGCACCTGGGGACGTGGGGCAGGGGCGGGTTGGCAGTGCTGGGATGGTTGGAGTGGATGTTCCCAGAGGGATTTCCCAGCCTCCATGATTCCATAATTCACAGATTTCGTTGATTCACTGAAGCATCTCCTGCAGCTCCACGCAGATGTGCCAGGAGCGGGCAGGGCTGTCCCACAGCTCTGGCAGTGTCCCCTCGGGGCAGCAGGGACACCGGCACTGCCTCCCTCAGGTACCAGCACCCCCAGCAAGATCCTGGACAGCGTTCCCAGTGGAAATGCCCAGTTTCCCCTCCCTAAGGGCAGGGACACCGCGGCCCCTGCAGGAACTGGGGAATGGGTTCCTGGAGCTTTGGAGAGCCCTGCAGGCACATCCCAGCTCCCGGGGTTTGGCCTTGGATTCGGGTAGGACAATGGCAAATCCTCGGGCTGAAGCAGGGTTTGGGGATGAAGGAGCTGTGCTTGCTCCCACATACCCCATGGCTGCAGATAACCCCAGTTCCCTGCAACAGTTCTGCCCTTTGTCACCTGCACTTCGACACTGGGTAAACTGGAATTTTTCCTGTTAGGAGTGGGTGCTGCTCCTAAGCCTTTCCCACAGCTTTTCATTCACTACACCTGCAAATCCAGGGTGTTCCCGGGGTATGAGGAGCTGCAGGCATTCCATAAGGTGCTGTCTGGAGGGCCAAACCCACCCCCTCAGCAGCCAGCACAACTCTGGGTTTTACCCTCCAGTCCAGCCCAGAGGTACCAAACCCCTCCAGGGCTTTATCAGCATTAATCTGACGTCCAGGGTCTAAGAGAATTCTTGTTTTAAATTTAAATCCAAGCCCAAGCTTAATCCATCTCCCCAGATGCTCCAAATCAGTAACCTGCAGTAATTGCTTCTCATAATGGCTTTCTGGACTGCTGCTGATATTTCAGAGTGTGACTCTTCTCCTGCTCAATAAAATAATGCAAATATTATCTCAAAAACAATTACAAGGAGGGCGGGAGCTTCTGCATCTTCCTTTTTAAGGCAGAGGAGGCGGAATCGGGGCTTTACTCTCCGGTTCAGATGATACAAATTCTTTGCATAACCCTGGAAAAGTTCCATTTTTCTCTTTTACTCAAATTTAACTCTTCAGTGAAGCTGCACAGCGATGTTTGCCTTGCCCATGAGCTGAAACATTTGCTTAATGGTTACAAATTGCTTTGAAAAGTCAGCATTAGAAGCTTTGATTGGGCAACTTCATAATTGCTGCTTGCTTTTAAAATGTGTAGCAGGGAGTTCTGGTGGTTCAGTCTTCAGGAGCTGCTTTCTCCTTGATTGCTCAGCCATGAGTGAATTTAAAACCCTTATTATTTGTATATTATAGATGTAGAAAGTTAAGTCACAGGCTATTTGTGTGTGTTTTTATGAGTGGTTTTATAGCTGCTATTTTTATATTCTCAGCACACCTTTGTCTGATTCTCAGGGTTCCTTGTTTTATTTGTTTGCATTTTTAATGACCCCTGTTTTAATTAACTACTCATGTCGGGTGCCACGTGGGGTTTTCCAGGTTAGGAAACGAATCCTCACATTGGGATGTCAAAATCCATTCTTTCCAAGTGACACCACCGAGGCCACGTCCAGATTTTGACCTTGCTGCTTAAGTAAAGTTTGGGAAATATTGTTCTGTTTGCTTTGGGGGAGTTTTTGTTCACCCTGGGATTTAGATGTTTGTGGAGTTCACAAAGTTACACAGGAGATGGAAATAATTTAGATTTTTAGTGGCTTGGAGCAACCTGGGGTAGTGGAAGGTGTTGCTGTCCATAGAAGGGATGGAATGAGATGGGCTTTAAGGTCCCTCTCAACCATTCTGGGATAAAGAAATGCAGATTTAAGAGAATATAAAACCCCTTTTAGGAATTTTTGCTTGTTCTTTCAGCAGGGAGCCCTCACTGCTGTTGTTGGATATCCCTGGTAGGAGGTCTCCCCTCAGAGGAGGCCAGGGAACAAAGATCAAAGAGTTCCAAGCAAAAAGCCTTTTCTGACTCTTGATTTCCTTGGAGATGGATGAGGAGCTGATCTGTACCTGTTCATTTGTGCCACTTGTGCCAGCTGAAAACAGGGAACAGTCAACCCCTGCTCTCAGCCAGGCTGGTCCTGCTCCCTGAATCAAACTTGTGCCACATTTTATCTCCTTTTAAGCTCTGCCTAAGTCCCCAGGAATCTGGGCTCATTTCTCTGGGCAGGCTGTGAAGCACTGAGTGATGTGGGAATGCTTTGACCCCTCAGGTAATCTAATTATCTCTCAGGTCCATTCTGTGCACTGCTAATTAACTGAGGCAGCCGGGCAGGGGCAGCTCCTCTGCACTGCCTGAGATCCTCCTCACGAGCTGCTGGCTCCTCCAGCTCTCCAACCCATCCTGGGAGCACAAACCCACCTCGCAAACCCCGGGAGCACCGGGAAAGGTGAGTGGGGTGGAAATTCAGCAGCTGTAAATTCACTCTGCACACACCAGGTGTGCTCACCTGTGCAGATGCTGCAGGTGCTCACTGGGGACAGTCCCCCCTTAGATTGTGCCAGGGACAAGCTGCTCCCAGTGGTGTTCCCTGGAAATTTGTCCATTGGAAAAGGCCCTGGGGTGCTGGTGGCAGTGCTGGACACGAGCCCAGGGATGCCTAGGGGAGCAAGAGGCCGATGGCCCCTGGGCTGTGCCAGCCCCAGTGTGGGCACAGCCCCAGGGCAGGGACTGTCCCCTGTGCCAGCCCCAGCAAGGGACCCCCTGGGATCTTGGGGCAGCTCTGGGCACATCCCACCAGGAGAGCCCTGGAGGGGCTGGAGCGTGTCCAGGGCAGGGAACGGAGCTGGGAAGGGGCTGGAGCCCCAGGAGCGGCTGAGGGAGCTGGGAAGGGGCTCAGGCTGGAGCAAAGGAGGCTCAGGGGGGACCTTGTGGCTCTGCACAAGTCCCTGACAGGAGGGGGCAGCCGGGGGGGTCGGGCTCTGCTGGCAGGGAACAGGGACAGGAGGAGAGGGAACGGCCTCAGGCTGGGCCAGGGCAGGCTCAGGGTGGACAGCAGCAGGAATTTCCCCATGGAAAGGGTGCTCAGGCCTTGGCAGGGGCTGCCCAGGGAGGTTTGGAGTGCCCATCCCTGGAGGTGGCACCCAGGAATTCCTGGAGGTGGCACTCAGGGCTCTGGGCTGGGGACAGGGTGGGCATCGGGCACAGCTTGGACTCGATGGGCTGGGAGGGCTTTTCCAGCCTCAGGGATTCTGGGATGCTGTGATCTGCAAAATACCCCCTGCCCTGCACAAACATCACCACGGGGGTTTGCAGCAGGCAGAGCAGAGAGGAGTGACCTGAGCGAGGGTGTCACAGGTGTCACACTGGGTGGCTCTGAGTGTGACATCTGCCGCCTTGGCTTACACACTGGGAGCCGCCGTCAGCTGGAATTCTGCACCAGCCCAGCTTTTAGAACCCCATTCAGTCAGGAATCATCAGCTCTGAACTCTGCAGCCCCACAGCAGGACCAGCTCCACAGGGTTATTGTTGATCATGAGAAATATCCTCTGACTCCTCTGACCCTGGGGAAGAGCTGCTTCAGCAGCTCCTTCCCTCCCCAGGCCTCGCAGGACATCACCCAACACATCCCAGAGATCCTGGAGGTACAGACCTGTTGTTACAAACGAGGCGGGCAACCTTTTGGCAGATTAACTTGTTTATTAGTTAACAACTGGGAACACGGACTCAAGATAAGCCCAGGCCCTACACGACAAGGCAGAACCATGCCCAATGTGACACACCAGGCACTCCCTCACACCCCTGGTTCCCACTGCAGAACGTGGTACCAAGCACCGGGTCAGCTTTTATAGTCCCTGTCACCCCTGTGATTGGTGCCCACCACAGAACACAGTACCGAGCACCGGGTCAGCTTTTATAGTCCCTGTCACCCCCATGATTGGTGCCCACCACAGAACACAGTACCGAGCACCGGGTCAGCTTTTATAGTCCCTGTCACCCCCATGATTGGTGCCCACCACAGAACACAGTACTGAGCTCTGGGTCAGCTTTTATAGTCCCTGTCACCCCCATGATTGGTGCCCACTACAGAACACGGTACCAAGCACCGGGTCAGCTTTTATAGTCTCTGCCCCCCTGTGATTGGTGCGCGTTCGATCCTCTCGCTGATTGGCCAGTTCCCAGCGCTGTGATTGGCTGACAGCATGGTGCACTCCTGGCCAATCATTTCCCGTCGGCTCATTCCATTGGCCGGCTCCCTTTCCAATCAGGGCCTCAGGTGGTGATATCATGCCATGAGGTAACGCTTCCAGAAGGTTCCTTACACAAAGCCCAGCCGGTTCCTGCTGTAGCTGCCCCAAAGGTCGTACCCGTGCATTGCTTCCCGTACACCCAACTCATTAGCTCATAGCCATTTAAATCCACATTACATGAATTGGGCACTTTATTTAACAACTCATCAACTAATTATCGATACATAGGTAACCAGCCCGTGAAAGCCAACCATCTATAATGCTGTTGTACTCCTGAGTCCCTCAGGGCCGGGCTGGACAAGGCTTGGAGCACGCTGGGATGGTGGAAGTGTCCCTGCCCACAGAGCTGGATGGGATTTAAGGTCCTGTTATAAACATATATTGTAATATTGGCTTCTCGCAAGTATAAAGGTAGATATTATATAATGTTAGAAATTCTTTTGCTGTGTGGATGGAGTTTTCTCTCTTTTTAGCAAGAATGTTAGCAAGTGTGAGCAAGTAAGAGAACCTCCAAGCGAGCAGAGGATGAGGCCCGAGAAGCTGCTGATCAACGCTTTGTCCAGAGAACAAAAGGGCCCAAAGGCTGCTCTGCCCGGAGAACGGGCGGCCAGGAGAGTCCGAGAGCCGCTATCACCGCTCTGCCCGGGGGGCAAAGAGGCCCAAAGCTGCAATCAGCCCTGACTGTCTGGAGAATTAAGAGATCCACCCCACCATCGACTCTTACCTAGCGGGCCCAACCCCAAGAATCAAAAGAAATAAAACCACAAGGCAGAAGACTACGCATGCTCTAAAAAGGCGGAACCAAGGAGTGGCCATGCAGAACAGCTCCGGGAAAAGTTTGAATATGAATAGAGAACAGACAGTAAAAATGGTATAAAAAGGACTCATCTCGAGCATCAGGTGTGCTCTTGGCAGAGCGCCAAGGCACCCAGCCATTACCTTTTTGCTTTATTTTATGTGTCTCTTATTGTCTTTATATTAAACTTTTTAAATCCTCACAGGAGAGTGAAGCTCGTTTTTCACAGTCCCTTCCCACCCAAAGCACCCTGGGGTTCTGTCCCGTCTGTGGGGTGAGTCTGCACAGTTATCTCTGTAATGAGCTGGAAACTCAGAGCACAGTCAGTTAAAATACCAGAGCTGGAGTGAATATTCCTTGTCCCTGGTCCCACTGTTGGGGAAATTGCCTTTGATCCTCATTTTAATTTGGCAGAACGTCACCAAGTGTTGCTCATCCACCCTCTGACCCTCAACTCCAGGGTTGTTTTCCTCTCCTGCATATGAATTGGAATTGCTTTGAAGTGCATTTCCCACACAGGCTGTTCCTGCTCAGTTTGTGCTGCAGCCATTTCAGCTTGTCCTGTTCTGTTCAGGTTCTTTTTCTGGAGCAATCCGCGTAGCCTGGGGCAGTTCAGGGTCCTTCCCGTGATTCCTGCCATGGTCTGTGGGAAGGCAGCAGCCTGGCACTGCAGGGACCTTCCTGCATGGAAGCTTCGCCTCAATCTGAATTTAATGCATAAATTCCTCAGGTCATTACTAAACTTTCATAACGATCCAATTCGGCATTAAAGCCACTTAAACAGCTTTTTATTTCTCATTTATTACTCAGTGTTTCCTCTTATAACTCTGGCATTTTGTGGGTTTTTTCCTCACCTACCTTCATACAATTTTAATATTCATATTCTCTCAGGTCAAGTGTGAATGAATTCCAAAGGAGATAAAAATTAACAAAAATGCTCTCTTTGCCCCCCTTTTTCTCCTCCTCTTCTTCAGCTGTGCAATCCTCCAGTTTATTTGGGAGATTTCTCCCCACTGATATTAAGGAATATCATTGATCCCAGTGTGAGAGGTCACTCCTGCGTCAGTTTAACAGATGTGAAAACCCTTCATTATTCCACTTCTGGAAAATGAAAATACCTGACATTTTAGGACTGCATTTTGAGAAACCCAATTTTTACCCCCCCTTTTAAAACATTTATGCCAGCAGAGAGCATTGAATTTGGTTGTTGCACAGTGAATATGAAGATGAGGTTTGTTGTTTTGATATTCATTTTGATATTTAATTTCGATGTGTAATTTCTCCATGGGTTTTTTTTTCATTAAAAGATGTTTTATCAGTCTCAACAAACCCAATTGTTGTGTAAAACTAACGTTGCACTTGGCATTTGGAAGCTTCTTTAGAAACCTCGTGTTAGAACACAGGGACCAAATGGACTTTTACCCTTTATTCTGTTCTCTAACTGGAATAACGTCGTTCTACAAATTCAGCAGAGCCCCGTTTGCCTCCCAAAGCTTTGAGGGAAATTTATGGGGTAATGAAAATGTGTTCAGAAAGATAAATTTCTATTTCATTCTCTGGATTTTTGTCACAGTTTCCAATTCCTGTATTAAATAATCTGTTTCTTTTAGAGAGGGTTATATAACGTCAGGCTGACAGCTGAGCTTGCAGGATGCTGTAATTAAGCTGAATTGTAAATAACTGCACAAAAGGGCTGCTGGAAACACCAATCTCAGACCTGAATAAGCCCCTAATTCAAAAATACAGAAGATATTCCACAGGTGGCATCAATTTCATGCTCTTGAAATGACTTCATTAAAATGATACCAAATAATTGAATCATTAAATTTTTAGCCACAGCCCTGAGAGTCCCTTTCACCAGAGAGATTCTTTCAAGAGAGATTAGTGGTTGAGACTGAGATGGTTTAGAGCCAGCACATGACAGTTTGAGAGCCTGTTTTAGTTAGAAAAGCTTTTAGGATGTTGGGAAATGGTGGGGTTTGGATAATGCGGAGCCAAATTGCCCTCCCTTCAAATGAACATCTCTGTTGTCTTGATTAGTGCTGCAGAGATCAGCCAAGGAATGTTTCTTTTTGCTGTTTTTGCAGGGTCCACTTTTGCTCTTTTTCTGCCTCAACCCCCCGGCAGGTGGTTGGAGAGGTCCTTGCAGGGCTAAATTAAAGCTTGGCTTTGTTATTTCAGGCTGTGTCATCCTCGTGATTCCACCCTTGCTGTATTTTTAGGAGCTGTTATATGGAATAGAGATGAGCTGAACTCCTTCTTCCCAGGCTCCCATAATGACTCCAATTTCCAGAGGGAAGGTAAAGTGCTCTAATTACCATCCTGAGCTTGGGATTGGGGAAGGGGAGGGAAACCAGAGAAAAACACCAGGCAAAATTCCAGCCTGATCTCCGATTCCCTTTAATGCTCAAAGCCTTTTAGAAACCTTTAGATGCTTCTGAAGAAAATCCATCTCATCATTAAATCTCTGCCTGTGTTACAAACGAAGAGCTTTGCACCCCCTGAAGTAAATGGAGCATTTAAGAAGTTCTTCAGGAATTGCAGCTCCGTGTTCCTGCCTGGGATGCTCCCCCAGGAGTGTGTGAGGGTCTCAGGCAGGGTAACACCAGCTCCTGTCCCTGCCCTGTGACACAGGAAATCACCCAGGCACTGACATTGTCCACAGCAGTGGATTTAGGGGTTTTCCTGGATTTCCCTGTGGCTGCCTGAGCGATTTGGGGAACTCTGGCTCTGTTTTCCAGCACCTGCCAAGCGGCTTCTGCAGATTCTGTTCCCAATGTGCTCCTACCTCCATGCTTTTAAAAGGGAAGGGATGCTAAGTATTCATTATCCTGGAGCTTTGGGCTGCTTTCCAGTGGGAGAGACCAGCCTGCTGCTCCAGACAGCTCTGCCTGGGAGCCAGAGGGCAGGGCTGGATGGGAGATTGGGCAGGAATTGTTCCCTGGGAGGGTGGGCAGGCCCTGGCACAGGGTGCCCAGAGCAGCTGGGGCTGCCCCTGGATCCCTGGCAGTGCCCAAGGCCAGGCTGGACATTGGGGCTGGGAGAAGCCTGGGACAGTGGGAGGTGTCCCTGCCCATGGCAGGGGTGGCACTGGATGGGCTTTGGGGTCCTTCCACCCAGCCCAGGCTGTGAGTCTATGACTGTAAAACAAGGCCTTACTGAGAGGATTCAATAGAAAGCTTTTAAATCCAGAGCAGGGTTCCAAACCCAGACTCCAGGCACAGCATTTGTAGGCAAAATTCCCAGCCTGTGCCCCAGAACATGCCTTAGAACCAGTCCTGGGCTGCTGGTGCCTGTTTCCTCTTGGATTGAGCAGAATGGGTGCAAACAAAGGAAAATCAGGGGCGGGAAAGGGCTGGGAGGGGGCAGCCGGGGGGGTCGGGCTCTGCTCCCAAGGAACAGGGACAGGAGGAGAGGGAACGGCCTCAGGCTGGGCCAGGGCAGGCTCAGGGTGGATATTGGGGAAATTCCTTCCTGGAAAGGGTGCTCCAGCCTGGCACAGGTGGGTCTTCATCTCTGGAGGATTTAAAGCCGTGTGGAGGTGGCACTTGGGGACGTGGGGCAGTGGTGGCCTTGGCGGTGCTGGGATGGTTGGACTCCATGGGCTCACAAGCCCAATGCCCTTATGCCTGTAATTCCTCCTGCACATTAAACACCAGAAAACTAAAGGGTGATTCCTCTTCCTTGGGAATTTTCTCTCTGTGGGTTTGTTTTTCTTTTCCTTTTTTTCCCCAGTGAATAATTGCAGAAGCCGAGCCATGGCCTCCCTGGAGTTCTGCCAGCAGGAGCAAGTGGATCCTTGGCCTTGCTGTGCCTTGGTATTAATTTGTGCTTCCTTTGGGATGCAGGGTGAGTGTGAGAGGGGATTTCTCAGCTCCCAGTCTGGGGCTGGGCAGGATCTGGAGCCACAGCTCCATGTCACCAGTGTCACTTGGCTGAGGAGCTTGGCCACGTCTGCCCTGTCTTTGCAGAGGTGCAGTGAAGCTGCCAGGACCAGAAAAAAAATCCAATGCATTTTCCCTCACATGAGTTATTCCAGCCCAGTTCCTTCTAATGTGATAAAAATGTGGAATAGCTGCAGCACTGAGAGGTGTCAGGCTCCTTGAACCTCATTCCCTCTTTTCATGCTTCCATTTCCCAACCCGCCCAGCTCCCAGGGCAGAATTCCCGTGCATCCATGTGCTGTTGTGTGCATTATTCATCAGGATGGAAATGAGCTTATCCCTGACATTTCCGGAGTGCCAGGATCAGGGCAGAGCACGGCTCTCGGCTCCCTGAACTCCGAGGCTGGTTCCCATTTGCTGACAAGCCAGAGGAGCTGCGTTTCCTGGGGCACCGGGAGCAGATGGCTCTTCCAGGAGAGCCGCTTGTCTGGGAGGTTTTATTTATTCCTTTTCTTCCTGCCTGCACTTCAGATGTTTGAATGGGCGCGAGGCAAACGCTTTTTATTCCTGTGTTGTTCCAAGGAGTGATCCTGCAGCTTTTCAGGGCAGAGAGGGCTTTAATTAAACTCTTCAGGGGGAATTTGCTTGATTGTATCGCTGTGCCAGGAGTGAAGAGGAAGATGTGCTGAGGATAATGAGCGCTGAGACAATGTAAATACCAGTTTGTGTGAGTGGTTTGCTTGCAGCTCTTGATGGAAGTGGCTCTGGGGTGTGTTAAGGCTCCTGGTCGAGGCTGGATGAAATGCTGCTGGTAGGATTTGATGCAAAGATGGATTTTCAAGGCCACTTCTCTTTTTGAACGGATAAGAGCAGGATGACTCCTCTCACTCCCAGCTCTGGGCTCCAGCTACAACTCTAGAGGGAGAGCACATCCCACTCTCTGAGCCAAGGAACTCAGCTGATTTAAAGAGATCATTTCTTAGGAGCTGGCCTGTGCTGGGTCTGCTGGTTTAATTTTTGGAGTTTCCTTGTGCCTTAAGACTTGAATTTAGAAATATTTAGAATTTAGAAAACAGCCCTGCCGAGCTGTAAATCCTCTGGCTTCACCCCTCATGTTAAAATTTCCTCTTTAAACAGGAAGAGTTTAAGTCTCCAGGGAATAAATCAGTGAGTAAAAATCATCTTGAACAGTCCTTTTCCATGGAAAGATAGCTGCAAATCTGGTTTTGTTTGCAGCTTGGGAAGGGTGCAGTGCTTGCTGTTCTATGATTTATTTGGGAAAGTGGGAATAACTGAATTTTGGCAGGGAAGCTGTGCCATTTGCACAAATATTTGGGATGCTCTGGCCTCAAGGATATGTGTCTGCTACGTGGTGCATGAAACAAAGCCAGCAATGGATTTTATTCTGCATCTGAGAACAGCTGGACTGACATTTGGGGAAGATGTTCAGTAAAATGAAATTCGAATGAAAAAATCCAGCTTGACAAGAAACAAATGGAGCATTAATTTCTCACTTATCTAAGAAAAATGCTCTGATAGTGAAGCATTAAACATGAGAGAACCCAAACTATTTGAAGTTGGTTTAGATGAAGTAATAGAACTTGTATAATTAAATGAATTAAAGGGGACTCGTGCAGTCCATGGTGGGCACAGGGAGAGGGGGAAACGCCATCATATTCCTGTGTCTGGACTCTCCAGGAGGAGAGAGTTGTTCCCTGCAAACCCCTTTGCTTTGCTGTTTGCTCCTGAGAAACTGGGGATTATATTTAGCTGGCAAGTCCTGGGGCAAGAGGAGGAGAATTCCATATATTTATGTGTGAAAGGAGTGTGGGGGAGTCACAGGTCTGCCTCAAACTCGTTACAGCTGCAAGAATTAATTGTCGATATTGGTGGGTCAACAGCTGACTGTGCTTCCCTTGACACAGCCCCATTTTCTGGCTTTGTTGCATTTGCTGCCTCGTCCCCCTAATCCCACAGGATCTGAGGTTCTCCTCAGACCAGTGGAGCTGCAGGAGATGACCAGCAGTATTCCTGCTTGGCTCTGTTATACCATGGGATTTCCTGGGACGCACAGTTCCTCCAGGATTTGCACAGAAAGTCCTGGTGATGGACTTGGACCAGCACAGCCGTTCCTGAGCTGGTGCTGTCGGTACAAACACAGGCGGAATGCAGCTGGGAATCCCAGGAGAGGCAGGGGCTGCAGCTGGGAGGGATGGAGGGATGGAGGGAGGGATGGATGGAGGGAGGGAGGGATGGAGGGATGGATGGAGGGATGGATGGATGGATGGATGGATGGATGGATGGATGGATGGAGAGGGAGGGATGGATGGA
>NW_024580672.1:22569016-22607378 GCF_017639235.1 Corvus kubaryi
ATGGATCCATGGATGGGCTGGAAAAGCTGCTCTCTGCCCAAGGTTTCAAGTGGAGACATGAACCGAAGGAAAGCAGATCAGCTCCTGGTTCCCAGCACATCCAGTTGTGCTGCTCCTGCCCTTCACCCGTGCCACGCTGACGCCCAAGATTTAAACAATCACGGCATGCACGGCACGGGAGCGGGGCTGGGTCCCTGCCCTCCCTGCCCACACTGCCCGGCTCCGGCAGCTGCTCACGGGCACAAAGGTGCGACTGCCCTGGGGCAGGAGCAGGGCCGGGGCCAGGCTCTCACTGCTCCGTCCCTGCCTGCCTGCCTGTGTCATCGATACACAATTGCCTGGAGCTCTGCTAATTAATAATTAGCGTCCCTTTTGTCTTCTGCTGCTCCAACAGTTGTGTTCTGTGGGCTCTGGCAGAGCTGCTGCCTGGGAGGGGCAGGGCTGGGGCCCTGGCAGAGCAGAGCTGTCACTGCTCATTAAGGATGCTCTCCTGGGCCACCTTTGATGCATTGTGATCCTGTCTGCAGTAAGATTTAAGCATTTCCACTCTGATTCTGTGATCCTGTTTGCAGTAAGATTCAAGCATTTCCACTGTGATTCTGAGATCCTGTTTGCAGTAAGATTTAAACATTTACAACCTGTAAAAAGCTTTCAATATCCCATTCCAGCGAGGGAAGCTCATCCCGCCTCAGAAGGCTGCAGGTTTTATTTTGGGAGACATTCTGGGACTCCTTCCAAACCAACACCTGTTGAAGGAAACTTTGTCTTTCCACAAGTGACTCTGATGCTCAAGCTGAAGTGGAAATGATAAAATACAAACATACAGCGGGACATAAATTATAGTAAAAGTTGGGGTTTGAGGTGTTTGAGTGACTCAAAGCACTGGTTTTTACAAGGAATGATGGTGATGAGCAGGACCTTCTGGGCAGTTTGACTCAGCACGTTCCCATCCTCAGATCTGGGGTGGATGGGATCCATCTGTTGCATATCCCTAAAAATCAGAATGAATTGTTTTCCTGAACTGGGCATTAAAGGGTTTTGCCTGCTGTAAAACTACAGTGTGCTGTAAAAAAGCTGAATCTGGGCAGGACTTTGACAGCTGAGGGTTTAACAGGAGTTGATCCCTGTCACTCCTTCCCATTCCAGGCACTGAGATTCCTGAACATGCTGCTGCAGAGCTCAGCGCTGACGAAGGGGAAGGACCAGGCATTACCAGTCTCAGTAAACATCCCTCCACTTGAGCTGGGCAGTTCAGTTTGGCTGGGGAGAGGTCAGGGAGTATGCCCTGTTGTGCTCCCTGCCCGCAGTGCAGCTGTTCCTTCCACAGGGCAGCTCCGGGAGGGATCTGAGCCTCTGGAATATTGAGAGCCCTCAAACCACTGCAGGCTCAGCCTTCACGAGAGGAATCCGTGAGCTCTGAGGATGGGGAAGGGCCCTGAGGAGCAGCTGAGGTCACTGAGTGTGTCCAGCTGGGTGGGGGATGCTCCTGGGGCTGCAGCTCCGACCTCTGCCCTCTGTGAGCAGGACAGGACCCCTGGGATGGCCATTCCATGATTCCCTGACCTCTGTTACGCACAGGAGCCACAGGGCTGGAATAAGGCATAACAAAAGATATATTCTGGCACCGGATATATTCCGGTTTCCAGGTGGTTCTGTAACACTGTGCTCCCAAAAATCCATTGCAGGGATCACTCGTGGCTGGTGATTACAGGTTTGCAGGAAGGGAATAATTCCCTGTCACGGGAGGTGGAGCTCGGGTGGTGAGAAGGGTTTGAAGTGAAAGCAACTGGAAATAGGAGGAGGAGGAGGAAGAGAAGTGAGATCCCAGAGGAGAGGAAGATTTGATGTCCTGTTTTTAACCCCTGAAGGGCTGTGTTGTGGGATCAGCAGGGAAGCAAAGATCTCATTTGAGGCTCGGGTTCCAGGTGGGTGACGAAGGTGCTGTCAGACTGAGATTTGATGATGTGGAGGCTGAACGTTTCCTGTGAGTCTGGGGAAGGCCGTGCACAGCTTTCCCAGGAGAGGATCTCGGTGTCTGTGCTGCACATCTATAACTGCAAAGTGTCATTTGGCTGATGTTTTTTTAAATTAATTATAGATTTTATAGTTATGAGCAACTTTTCAGCCCTGCTGTCTCCCAGGCGTTAACAGTTTATCTGCACTCAGAACACCACACTTGGAAATAGTTCCCCACACATCTTCTCCAAAGACTTGGATGAGACTTGGAGCTGAAATAAATGTGCGTGGGCACTTTGCAACCCCACATAATTTGGAGCATATTTCATGATTGAATTACACCCGAATATCTCATCATTTTCCTCACTTGTCACAAAAGGTCATGCAAAGCTGTAAACAATCAATGGTTTTCATGTCTGAGACGGGCAAGTTGGAGCAGTTTTTTATGAGCTGTGAAGGTTAAACGAGGCACTTGCCAAGATCTATTGAGAGTCATCCAGGCTTTACATATTTTATGGGATGTTCAGTGCATGCTCATTACCATTGCCATTAATGGCTTATGATGAATCAAAAGGATTTGGGTTAGATCCCGCACGTGGAAATCAGACAATTTATCTCTTCTCTGGGGGATTATCCCTGTGATGGGAGGGATCTTTATGTGATGGAGTTTGTGGTGTGAAAGAGGCTGTGCCAAACCTTACACTCTGAGCAGGACAAAGATGCTTTTGGTGTAGAATTCCACAGCCCTGGGAATGCTGGTTATTGGTTTTGGCCCTTGTTACAGGCCTGCACTGGCTTCTCCCAGGAAACAAGGGACAGGATAACAGGGAAGGGCCACAGCTTATACCACGAGAGGTTTGATGGGACCTTAAGGAAAATTTCCCCACAGAAGAAGTTGTCAAGCATTGGAACAGGGAAGTGTAGGGGTCACCATCCCTGGAAATGTTCAGAACACCGCTTGAGGACAGGGGCAGTGGTGACCATGGGGCTGTTGGGTGATGGTTGATGATCTTGAGTTTGTTTCCAACCTTAATAATTCCACAGTTCAGAGGATTCCATGTTAGCCCCTTTTACCAAATTCAGGACTCTGGGGAAGGGGGGAAGCAGAGCCACCTTCACCAGGGGGGGAGGGAGGGAAGTCAGGGTGCTGGCAAAGGCAAGGACAGTGCTGGAAGAAGATGGAATTTGGTCAGTCCTGTTCTGCCTCCTTGGGGTGCAGCTGCCTCACAGCCCTGGGTCACTGAACCACAGGATCATGGAATGTCCTCAGCTGGAAGGGAGCCACAGGATCATCCATTCCAGCCCCTGGCCCTGCACAGACCCCCCAACAACCCCACCCTGGGCATCCCTGGCAGCGCTGTCCCAACGCTCCTGGAGCTCTGGCAGCCTCGGGGCCGTGCCCATTCCCTGGGGAGCCTGGGCAGTGCCCAGCACCCTCTGGGGGAAGAACCTTTTGCTCAGTGGTTTTGACAAGGACCTTCGGGGCACTTTGACTTGGCACGTTCCCATCCTCAGATCTGGTGACAGCAATAACTCCCACGGCTCTGTGCCTGCCTTTCAAAGTAAGGCTTAGAGTGTTGTCATCGAGTTAATCTTGGAGCAGAGATGAGCAGGGATTAGTGGCTAAAGCAGGGCGTCCCTGTGGCCCCGGGCCGATTTAGGGCCTAATCCTGCCTATCTCACTTACACTCTGCAGAGATAAGGGAGCCAATATCTAATTACAGATCTCCTGGGGACTGTGTGGGATCAATCTCTGAGTGTCCCTGACCCCTGTGTGAGTGCTGAGCACTCTGAGAGCCGGCAGCAGGGAGGGATGGACGGCAGGCACAGAGTCGGATCTGTTCCCTCAGGTTTTCTGAAGGCTTCCAGGCATTAGATTGGATGAACTTTATCTCAGTGCTTAGGATTTGAGTGGTGACAAAGCAGCAGCACGGGATTATGGATCACCAGAGCACTGCTTCACTCTGGGTGTGCTGAGTGAAGTGGTGCAAGAAGGGATGGATGGGATATTGGGCAGGAATTGTTCCCTGGGAGGGTGGGCAGGCCCTGGCACAGGGTGCCCAGAGCAGCTGGGGCTGCCCCTGGATCCCTGGCAGTGCCCAAGGCCAGGCTGGACATTGGGGCTGGGAGCAGCCTGGGACAGTGGGAGGTGTCCCTGCCCATGGCAGGGCTGGCACTGGGTGGGCTTTGAGGTCCCTCCCACCCAAACCAGTCTGGGATTCTCTGATAAACCAAATTCAGGGCTGTGTGGGTGTGAGACTATGGGCTTTAAGGATTTCACAAGTTGCTAAATTTGCTGATCCTATTTTTCAGAGAGGAAGAAATGCTGATTAATGCCAGTGGGATCCCTAAATACCCCCCAAAGCCATAAAAGGTTGATAGGAGGTAAGAGGAGGGGTCACTGTGGGTAATGCCCCTGAGCTGGGCAGCCCCATGAACTCTCTTTGGACACCTCATTCCTTCACAGGAGGAGCAATTGAGTTTCCTCCTTCCTGGGTGATTCACTGGGAGAAAAAGCAGAGATTTCCCTTTGCCCCTCAGCCCCAGCTGTGGTTTCTGTCCTGCCTGGCACAGGGGTGAGGGGGGTCCTGCTGGACTTTCAGGGGCCCCTGGGAAATGAAATCAATGGAAACCTTCCCAGAGGCAAGCACTGGGACATCAGAAACTCAAAATACTGTGAATGTGGAGACTTTTATGTGGTTTGGGTTGTGTTTTGGGTTTAGAGTTTTTTGGGGGTTTTTTTCTGTTTGGTTGGGGGGGGGGGTTTGTTGTTGTTTTGGTTTGTTTGAGGTTTTTTTGTTGGGCATTTTGAGGGGGTTATTTTTTTTGTTTGGGTTTTTGTTTGTTTTGTGTTGATTTTTTTTGATTGGTTGGTTTTGGGTTGGTTTGGTTTTTTTTTAATTACAATTTTTTTCTCTGTTTTCTCTCTTTGCAGGTTTGCAGTGGCAAAGGAGGAGCCCCCAGAGCAGAACCAAGTGATTCAAACCCTCCAGATTCAGCCTTACACTGGGTAAATAATCCCCTGCAGGGACCTGGCCTGGATCAGGTGATGTTTTTGTGCTGGTGGAGGAGCTTTGTGTGTGTGAGGAGCTGCTGGGAGGGACAGAGGAGGGGCAGAGGGGACCTGCAGAGCACAGAGGGAGGGAAATTCTTACCACAGCTCCTTAACCCGCACCTCTGCCCCTCTGCAGCATCTCTTCAGAGCAGCCCAGCAGTGCCAGGTCTGCATGACTGCTCCCAGGATCCCAAAAACCCCACTCCCACCTGCTCCTCACAAAGCACCTGTCACTTTTTAAGTCTTGTAAAAAATATTTTATTTGTGCCCTACCATGGATTTTCTGCAGGCCTCACGTAAATATTTATAAGCCCCTGTGTATCTTTGATATGAAAGTGATTTCTCTCACGGTTCCTGAGCAGGAATTAGAGCCTTCCCAGCCCCTGCTCCTCATCCCTCCCGCTCCCTGGCCTCATGTGGAGCAATCCTGGCTCTGGTCCCTTCCCAGGGTGGCAAACGCTGGCCCAGCCCAGTTGTCTTCAGTGCTCAGTGATGCCTCGGGGCGCGTGGGTTAGAGCAGGGTTTCACTGACCCTTCACATCCCAAAATCACTTGGGGAGGCGGCCTCAGGGCCAGGCTTGGCTGGGGCAGTGGCAGGGCTGGGGGATGGGACCTGCTGCCAGGGCCTGCCACCACCCGTGTCCCCAGGGGATGGACAGAGGGGTCACAGCATCATTGCCCTTGGAAAAGCCCTCTGGGAACATCGATCCCAACCATTGCCAGCACTGCCAAGGCCACCACATCCCCACGGTTGTTAAACCCCTCCAGGCATGGGGACTCCACCTCAATGCCACTGAATTCATGGAATGGCACCCGGCTCAGATTTGTCTCCCTGCAGTGATTCCCTCACTTGAAATTGTTGAGCCACCTCTCTGCTTCCCATGATGATTATTTCGGGAATTATTCATGCTGTGTGCTCAGGAGGATCCTCAGAGGTTTCCTTGGGAAGCTGCTGCTCCTCAGGGACTCGGCTGCTTGATATTCACAGGGTTCATTTTTCAGAAATATCCAATTTTCCAACTATTCTTTAAAGAAAATGAAGTTTCCTTCCCTCTCCTGAGCTGGGAGCGCATTTCTCATGCAGCAAACATGTTTTCTTTTGTCTTCTGGCAATCGCTCTGGGAAGCAGAGCAGGAACGCTCCAGGGCACTGTTCCCGGGCTGGGTCCGTGCTCCCTGGAGGCAGAGACCGATTTCAGGGAAGCTGAGGGGCTTTGCACAGGCTGAAAACCTCCTGCCAAAACCTGTCCAGGCTCCGGGGACTTCTTGGTACGTGGGGATGCTTCTCATGAGGGTTCATATGGAGTCTCCGTGGCTGGAAGGGTTAAAAACATTTTTGTTTTTGACAAAACATTTTGGGTTTTTGTGGTGCTTTGCCGTGAAGTTTAGTGGGGGTGGCGGTGATCAGCCAGAGGTTGGACTGATGATCTCGGAAATCTTTTTCCCTACAAATCCCTCAGCCTCAGGGCAGGGTAGAGGACACCATCGGCTGCTCTTGGGTTTTAATATTTGGAGCTGCACCAAGGAAGTGGGGAGAAATCCTCACCAACAACCTTTGGTTTTGCTTTGGGGACTGCCACGCTGCTGAAGACAGTCTGGGAACTGGGAATTAGGAAAATTCTGGTGTTTCCCTGCGAGCAGCCAAAGGGTGCAGGCACTGATGGTCCCCTGGGGTCAGAGTCACCGTGAGGGGCTGCGGTGGCTGCCCTGCAAGGGAAAGGGGATTTTAGAATCCCAGAATATCCTGAGCTGGAAGGGACCCACAGGATCATCCATTCCAGCCCCTGGCCCTGCCCAGACCCCCCAACAGCCCCACCCTGGGCATCCCTGGCAGCGCTGTCCAAACGCTCCTGGAGCTCTGGCAGCCTCGGGGCCGTGCCCATTCCCTGGGGAGCCTGGGCAGTGCCCAGCACCCTCTGGGGGAAGAGCCTTTCCCTGGTATCCAACCTAAATCCCCCTGGCCCAGCTCCAGCCGCTCCCTGGGGTCACTGGTCCCAGAGCAGGGATCGGAGCCGCCCCCGCGCTTCCACACTCCACAATTCAGGTGCTAATTAATGAGCAAGTTGCCGTAAATCCTTGCCTGGATTTTCCTTTCCTTTAGGCCCAGGTCGTTTCCTCTGAACACAGCCACACCCTGATGGGGGAGTCGCCGGGGACCTGCTCTGTTTAATGAGGAGGGATTAATTAACTGCGCGTTATCCTATAGATTTGTTGGGTTTAGCTCTCAGCTCTGCCGCTGCGGGGTGCAAAGTGTGTCTGGCTAGGCCCCCTCACACACGGGAGGGGTGCTGCAAAACACGCTCGATTTGAAGAGGATGCTTCATGAAGGTCCACGTGCTGGGGATGGAGAATCATCTGGTGAGACTGGGGTCTGTGGAATCACCAGGGGAAGGAGGCTGGCCGCAGCTGCGGAGAGGAGGCTGCTCTCCAAGTCAATCCAAGCCACAATCTGTCATCCCCAACTCTGTGTGTGACACAGAGCGCGGAGGGGGAGGACAGAGCTGGCGCATGGCACCCCGAGCCCTGCCATGTGTCACTTACACTGGTGTTATTTTCATTTGAATGCCTTATCCTCAAGCAGATGCAGTGGGTGATGATGTGGGGTTTGGAGCAGGAGCACTGTGAAATGTCAGAACATTCAACACGTGGCTTTGGGAGCCTGATCCCACGGGAGGGGAGCTGGAGGCGAGCAGGGAGCGCTGCTGGGCCACTCCGGGAGTGCAGCTCCTGCCAGAAGTGCAGAGCCGAGGGAAAAGCAGATTCCTCAGCCCTCAACTGCTGCATGTGGAGCTGCTGCCTCCTGTCACATTGCATCTCTTGTGTCGGGCTCTGATGTGACTGCAGATGTCACAACGCAGCACATCTCCCCAGCCTGCCGGGCTCTGTCTGCGGGGAGCATGGAGCTCCAAGAGGCTGCTGAGGGAAGAGCTTTCAGCTGTGGAGCCACTTCTCAGAGGCTGTGGCAGTGCGGGGGTTCTCCTGTTCTTCCCTGGCTGAGATGTGTGCGGGGTGTGTCACCTGTCCCAGGTGCTGTGTGGTGCCTCGGAGGCCTGGCTTGTCCCCCCCTCTCAGCCCCTCTCAGGCCCCTGATCACCTCCCTGTGCCTTCGTGCACGCTCGTTGTTTTGGAAAGGTCTGCAGGTGTGAACCTCGGGTGTTATTTCTGGATGAACCCATCTGCCAGGGTTTATCCTTTCCAGAGCAAAGCTGCAGCGTGAGGAACCCCGCAGCTTTCCCTGCAGGGAGGCTGCTCCTGCTGCCCGAGGACCTGTCCCAGATCTGTTGTTGTTCCTGTAAATAATGCACTCGGGCAAGTTTATCCAGGGAAAATGCTGAGCTGGCAGGAGAAGGGAGCCTCGCTGGCAGAATGTGTTCATGCTGCTGTGCACAGCTGCAGGAGACATTGGCCTTGTCTGCCCACAGAAATGTCCCCTCCTGATGCCTGGGGTGGCTCGGGCTTAGCTGGGCTGGGCTTTGCACTGGTGAAAAAGGGAGAAGCTGCAGCCCAAAAGGGTTTGGCCAAAGCTCTGAGGCACGGGGGGGTGTTGGGATGGATGATCCTTGGGGGTCCCTTCCAGCTCAGGAGATTCTGTGATTCCATGATCTCTCACCTTCTGTTGTATGAGTTTATGATGTTCATTCTCACCACGTTAAATACTAATTAGATAGCTTTAATTGTACTTGAATGACAGATCAGCTCTGTGCTTGGACTTTGATTCTTTTAGACCAGAGTGTCACAGACTGCTTTGGGGTGGAGGGGACTTTAAAGGTCCCGTGATTCCCACCCCCTGCCATAATGCTAAAATAGATTATGTGCTAATTACACATGCATAACTTAAATACCCCATAATTTCTCTTTTTAGGTAAAAGAGAAGTAAACTAAAAGTCAGTCTGTAGTGGAACACTCAGTGGCTCCCCTGTTATTCCCATGAGGGAGAGCCAAATTCCAATTTACCCTTCCCAACCTTGCAATGAAATCCCAGGCTCCTTAAAATCCTCCTCCTCTTCCTCCTTCCCTGCATTATTGAGTGGCCTCTCATTGTGTTTGGGATTTCTAGGACAGGTCCCAGAACGGGCCCAGGAGGAGGCAGAGGGTCTCTGTGGGGGCTGCAGCCACACCTGGCACAGCCTGGTCCCTCACACCTGGCTCCTGTCACCTGACTGGAACAAATTCCTGCCACCGTGGGAACCCTGGGATGGAAAAGCAGGATGGTGCCTGTGCAGCGTGCAGTGCAGAGTCAGTGCAGTGCTGCACAGGTGCAGTGCACTCAGACCATGGCTGGAGGAAACTCTTTCTCTTTACCCTTGTGCTGTCCCCAGTGACGAGTCCATTCTGTGGCCAGGGATCAGAGCTGTGATAATGGAAAAACGTGTCCTCAAGCCCCAGCCTCTGCCCTAAGAGAGGTTTTTGGTTAAAAACCACAACTTAATCCTGCCCAGTCTATTAACCCTCAAACCCAGAGGCTGATGCAGTTGGCTGGGCAGGGCTGGTATTTTAGGATTATGATTTAATTAGCAAGGAATTGTGTGGTTTGGGTGGGAAGGACCTTAAAGCTCATCCTATCCCACCCCTGCCCTGGGCAGGGACACCTCCCACTGTCCCAGGCTGCTCCAAGCCCCAGTGTCCAGCCTGGCCTTGGGCACTGCCAGGGATGAGGAATCCACAATTCCCTGGGCACCAAGACTACAGGGAGGTTTTGGAACAGCAGGGTCTGACCATCTCCAGTGGAATTTAGCAGGAATAAATAATTGCATTTGGCCCCTGCTGAGTGTTGCACCCCACCCCCCGTTTCTCCAGACCTGCTCCGAGGAATTAAAATAATCACATGCTGGTTTACAATATTTTTTATGTATTATTGATGGCCCCTTATAAAATGAAACTGCATCCCATTGCCAGGCACACAATTGAGACATTTCAGTCTATTAAGGTTTTATTGCTGGAGGGGACGGAGCTGCTCAATCCATCCCAAAGGCACGGGACCTTGTTGAAAATAGGGGAAATTTAGCTTCCAATAATGAATTCAATTGTTACAACTTGTTCATGATAGTGCTGTGCTTGCACTATGGTGTTATTTTCTGATTTTTGGATGCACTGTGCTCAGAGACCCCACCAACAAGAGGAATCATTTATTTCAGCTTCTCAACGTGCCTCAGTCAGCAGCAGGAGGGTTTCACTGAGAGGAGGAGCTGCCCTTCACTGAGTCGCTGTGAAAACAGCCACAGGATAGGGAGGATTCATCTCCTGGGAGCTCTTTGGGAGCCCATCCCAGCCAAACACAGAAATCCACCTCTTTTTAACCAAAAATGCTGTCAGCTCCCTGCTTGTTTTTGAGGGTTTCCCGGGCATAGCCCATGCAATGTTCTCTGGGATAGGAGGGGGTGCAGGCCGGTGCTGCTGCTGGAGGAACACGTTCTCATGGCTGCTTTCTCCACTCTCCCTGCAGGAACAAAACTCTTCCCAACCCTTCCTCTTCCCTGGAATGCTGAGCCCAAGTGTCCCCTGACATCCCAGTGGGAGCCAGCAGGAACTGGGATGGGCTGAGCTGAGTCTGCCTGGGCAGACAGAGGATCTGAGGATCTGCAGTGAGCTGAGGACTCCGTGGGGGAAACCTGCTCTGAGACTGGATGGGATCCCAGAATCCCAAATGGTCCTTAAAGCTCATCCCATGGGCAGGGACACCTTCCACTGTCCCCGGCTGCTCCAAGCTCCATCCAGCCTGGCCTGGGACACTGCCAGGGATCCAGGGGCAGCCACAGCTGCTCTGGGAAATCCATTCCAGTCCCTCACCATCCTCACAACCAAGAATTCCTTCCCAATATCCCGTCAAATCCTATGGATGGGAAGGAGGGCTGTTGAATGGAGAAGTAAGACTTGGCAGCCCTGTTGCCACTGTAGCTCCTTCCTCATTCCCAACATTGCTGCTACTTAAAACCCCAGAAACTAAAATCAACACTCTTTGGTTTGAGCCAAATGGGAATTTTCCAGTTAAAATGAAAAAAAAAAAAAATAAAAATAAAGTAAATTATGTTAAAAGAGGAATTTTTTCTTCCCAAGTCACTGGGAAGCCACTGCGGAACTTTAATTTCTCCAGGAGGAGGATGGATTAATATTAAAGTGGTGCTGTTCCACTACCAAATGTGAGCAGAGGAATGTTTGTTTGTAGCAGTATAAATAAGAAAGGACTCAGGGAAGGGCAATTCCCGATCAGGTGGGACATGGCAGAGGTGGGGGATGTGTTGTGGGTCAGCACTGCCCAAATCCTTCATCATCCTGTGCCTGTCACAAGCCTTTGATTCCTGAACGAGTCAGAAAACCTGAACTGGGGGTAAAATAACCACTGACCTGGGTGACAAATGCCTCTGTTACTCCTTTGGATGGAACATCTTTAGAGCTGTCAGACAGCTGGGAAAAGCTGCTGTCACAGGGATGGAGCAGATTTTAGGGCCATATTTCAGATTCTGTTCTCTCTTTTTGGTATTGTAAGACTCCATTCTCTCTTTTTTGTGTGTTATAAAACCCTGATGAGTTCAACCCCCACTGTTTCTGCTACTCCCAAACATTTCTCCTTCTCCCTGGTTGTTCCTCATCCAGGACTGGAGTTATCGTGCTTAAGTGAAGATTTAGGTGTGAAATGGAAGGGGGATTTTCACATCTTTAATAAATAAAATCATTTCTCAGCTAAGGGCACTCCAGGCATTGATTTACAGAGTGATTTCTCTTCACTCCCGGTTTTTATCCTCTTTTCCAAGCAAACAAAGCAACAGAGAGCTCCAGAGTGAAAATGCTGTGAGGAATCACAAATCAAGACTGCTCACTTGAACTCAGCCTAAAGTGAAGCTTCAAAAGGCCTGGAGAAGAGTGTGGATTACGAAGGAATCCCACCAGATCTGGGAATTCAAAGGAGAAGTTTTCCCCTGCTGGTGCCTGACATCCAGTGTGCAGGGCTAGGTGAGAGCTTGGAAGTTTTCCCATTAAATCATCCCTAAGTTTGTGCAGGGCTGGGTTTAGCCCTGGCCTCCAACAGGAGCCAGTCTGCCTTGGTGATTTTCCTCCTTCGAGTAAAGATCAAAGAGTTGTAATTTATCATGGAATCAAGGAATGGTTGGGGTGGGAGGGACCCTAAAGCTCATCCCTGTCCCACGGGCAGGGACACCTCCCACTGTGCCAGGCTGCTCCCAGCCCCAGTGTCCAGCCTGGCCTTGGGCACTGCCAGGGATCCAGGGGCAGCCCCAGCTGCTCTGGGCACCCTGTGCCAGGGCCTGCCCACCCTCCCAGGGAACAATTCCTTCCTAAAATCCAATCTAAAGCTCCTTTCTGTCACTTTAAGGCCTTCCCCCCTTCTCTTCTCCTCACACCTTCCACCAGACCAGGTTTTCCCAAGCCCCACCCGAACTGGCCTTGATTTATGGCACTGCTCAAATAAATAAATATAAATATAAAACCGTGGTTCTTCTTCTTTTAGCTTTTTAGTGGAAAAACCAATCCACTTTGCTTCTCTTTCTGTATTTTCCTGCTGGGCTGCTGCTCGTGCCCCGGAGTGCTCCGAGAGATTTCCCTCATGGAAAAGGAGTTTGGCTGGAAGGAGCCCCAGCCCCACACCCCTCAGGCAGCTGCTCCCAGGGCATTTTCTCCTCATCCCTCACTGGGAAAGGGTTCCCAGTGCTGAGTTTCCAGAGCACCGGGCACAGCCTGGCCCTGGGCTGCCCTGGAGCAATCCCGGTGCAAAGGATAACGTGGGATTTGTGCAGGATTTGTGCCGCGAACCGGCTCTGCGTGGCTGAGATTCCTGAGGGAAAATACTCCTCCAAGGAGCCTGGAAGCTGCTGTAATCCATGCTCAGGCTGGCAGAGAGCCCCCATCAGCCCTGGGAGCAGGGAGGGTCCCCGTGCTCTCCAGCCAGGAGAGCCCAGCAGTGCGGCAAAGTAGGAAAGAAGAATAATCCTTTCAGATTCCCTTTCCCCCTTTTTTTTTTGGATGTAGCTGCTTCATTTATTTGTTTTTCCCCAGTGTCCTTGCACTGGTTTAACTGGAGGAGACACTTTGCCCTTCTGCAGGTGTGGAGCTGGACAAAGGTAAGGACCACGCTGGTCTTTGATCTCAGGATTAACAACCAAACAGAGGGAGGAGATTCTGATTTATCCTGGAGGACAAATCATTGGAAATCTCTCCCTGGACAGAGATCAGAGTGAAAAAAAGGAAAAAAAAGGGTAAAAACAAAAGTGAGGAGGGAGCAGGTGCAGATCACAGACCTGGACTGGGGTGAGGAACTCCAGAGGCAAACAGGAGATGTTACCTCAGGCGAGGAGCAGATGGACTCAGGGATCCTTGTGGGTCCCTTCCAGCTTGAGAGATCCCAGGATTCCATCAGCTTCACTCACAGGTAATTAACTCATCATTCTCTTGTAAAATCCTCCCTTCACAATTATGTGTCCCAGGATGTCTTTAGAAGGTTTAATGTCCATGTTTAAGAACACAAGAAAAATCATCTAACATCAAAAAAATTGAGTGTATCCATCCTTTATTCCCGTTCCTGCAAAATTACTGTCAACTTCTGCCGTCATTCCTCCCAAATTCCAGCTGCCTGGTGTTGTTTTTGAAATGGATTCTGAAACAAAACCCACAAGATGAGTTTTGGGTGTTACTCACACACAAGTTTCTCCTAAAGCTTTAAGTATGGTAAAGATGTACTTGAAATCTATGTCGATTTAAATCTGTGCTTTCAATCTATTTAGGAGCAGTTTAGGAATTTGAGAATTAATTCCTTTTGCAGCCAGAGCCTTGGCTTTCCCCCCAGAGCACGTGAATCACCAGTGAGCAAAGGCTGACAGAAACCAGAGAGTTTCTTTGTTCTGCCATAAAATCATAAAGTTATGAAAAGAAAACAAAAAGCAAACCAGAAAAACAGCTCGGAACAAAAGTGCTGCTGCGAAGGGGATGAAAAATGGTAAAAACCTTCAATTTATGGGCTTAATGTTTAATTTATGTGGTGGCATTGGATTTGAGAGTGTTCTGTCCGTGTGGCACTGGGAATGGGGAGATCTGGGTGTGAGGGGTGGGATCCTCATCCTGGTGGGTCTTGGCTTGGCCAGAAATCTGCTGGGAATCCTGTCACAGAACCAGGGAATCCTGGACTGGTTTGGATTGAAAGGGACCTCAAAGCCCATCCAGTGCCACCCCTGCCATGACAGGGACACCTCCCACTGTCCCAGGCTGCTCCCAGCCCCAATGTCCAGCCTGGCCTTGGGCACTGCCAGGGATCCAGGGGCAGCCCCAGCTGCTCTGGGCACCCTGTGCCAGGGCCTGCCCACCCTCCCAGGGAACAATTCCTGCCCAATCTCCCATCCAGCCCTGCCCTCTGGCACTGGGAAGCCATTCCCTGTGTCCTGTCCCTCCATCCCTTGTCCCCAGTCCCTCTCCAGCTCTCCTGGAGCCCCTTTAGGCCCTGCAAGGGGCTCTGAGCTCTCCCTGGAGCCTTTTCCTCTCCAGGTGAGCACCCCCAGCTCTCCCAGGCTATCAGAGGGGCTGCTCCTGCCTTTGGCTTTCCTTGCTCCTCACCTGCAGCTCCTCCCTGGACGAGGTGTCCAATTACCAGCGACAGAGGGATTCACTCTTGGGCGAGAAACAGATTTATAAATTGGGAAAGGATTAGCTGAGCACCTTTAGCAGCTCAAGAGGAGCTTTATGATCCGTGGTGGCTCACGGCAGCGCTCCTGCAGGCAATTCCTCTGTGCCTGTGCCAGGGCTGCTGCTGGATGCGGTGATGTGGATGGGAGCTGAAGGGTGTCAGCACCTGGCAGGGATTGGATCGCTGCAAACACCGAGCAGTGCTGCAAAGCCACAACCTCTGAGAGAATTCCCAGAGCGCAGGGAGCAGAGTTCCCAGCCAGTGTAAATGAGGGAAGTTCCACAAGGCTTAGCAAAGCTGGATTATGGCACCGGGATGTGGCAGCTGCTTCTCAGCTGCTTCTGAGAAAACAGCTAAAGGGGCTTTTGTGGGGGGTTGTGTTTGTTTTGTTTGTTTATTTTGTGTGTGTTTGGGCTTCTGAGCCTTTGGAACTCCCAGCAAAACAGGCCAACCACAGAGAAAAACGCAGAATGATCCAGAAGCTGAAGCAGGGGAGATTTAGGTGGGATATTGGGAAGGAATTGTTCCCTGGGAGGGTGGGCAGGCCCTGGCACAGGGTGCCCAGAGCAGCTGGGGCTGCCCCTGGATCCCTGGCAGTGCCCAAGGCCAGGCTGGACATTGGGGCTGGGAGCAGCCTGGGACAGTGGGAGGTGCCCATGGCAGGGGTGGCACTGGGTGGGCTTTGGGGTCCCTTCCCACCCAAACCACTCTGGGATTTTATGAAAGTCTCTCGAATTCATTCTGGTGAACTCAAACTCTCAATGCCATTGTGATTAAACACGTTCCCACACTCCCAGGGGGTTTCAATAGCTTTCACTCCTTACACTTCCGGGGTGCCTGGAAATATTCCTCATTTTGATATTTTTAAAGAAGCAAAGCTAAAGCACTGTTGGGTTGTGTGTTAGGGTGAAGCTCTCCCTCCCTGTACCCTAAAGCTGATGCCAGTGTTTCACTTCAGTGGGAAAGGCCCTGGTTCCTCCCTCCTGAAGCTTCAGCCTCGCACAGCTCAGAGTTTGGGAGTGCAGGAAGGAAAAAAATATCATTTAACCCCTCCGTGAGAGCCAAATGGAGCCGTTTCAGTGCCATAAATGGAGATATTTATTACCCCCTGTGCCCAAGGTGCTGCCTGAGTGTGTTATGGGTGACTCCCTGCTGATTCCTTCTGGAGGTTCCCAATCCAGTCCCGGGGTTTGGTGGCATGGCAGCTGATCCAGGGAATTTTTCATCTGAGTCAGGTGTGAAATACCTGACACTGCTTCATGCAGGAGCAGGAACACACTGCCCTGGGCGCTTGCAGCTGCAGAGAGACAGACTTGTAAAACGTTCTCCTCTCTACTTCCCCACAAATATTTCACATTGCAGTTGGTATCAAAGCTGCTCCTTTGGCTCTGGAATCTTTTGGGGTTTTGGGCTATTTGAAGGGGTTAGGGGTTGCACTGATAGATCAGTTTCCTTTATGAAGGAACAGTGCTCCAGCAAACCACATATCCTAAAAATCCTCAATAATTCCTTTTGTAGCTGTCAGAGCCTGCCTGGCACACGGTCTCCCAACAAAGAGCTCATTCCTCTCCTGGAAGGCTCTTTAGGAAGTAATTCTGAGGGGTTATCCAACAAAGTGCCTGTTGTTACTGAGGGTGATGCTTCATCCTTTGCTCAGTGAGGCTTCCTGGAGAGCAAAATAAATGAACTGCTCGAGGTGTGGGGTTCTTCAGAGAAAAATAAAACAATAGCAACAGAAAAATGTAAAACCAGCTCAAATGTTGTGCTGCAGCAGAAGAAAGAGAGGCTGTTAACTCACCCTAAACATTGTGTGCATCAGATGTGGCACAGTCTGACTCCGAAATCCAGGCAGCTCCTGCAGTTCCGTGGTGGCCAAGTGGCAGAGTCGTTCCCTGCAGTGTGGAGGAAGACGGGTGGGGAAGGGGCAGCCTGGCCCTTGCACACAAAGAGGGAACAAAGAGAAGTGGATTGTTTTTCCAGAGCCCTGGGTTCGGATTGTGGCTCCTGTTTTGCCCTAAGGGAAAGAGCAGATGGTTGGGAAAGGCAAGAGGAGGTTGGAGGGCTCTCTCCACGGCTTGGCAGCGCTGTCTGGGGAGATTTGTGAGGATTTCATTACTCTGGGAATGAGGAACAAGGCAGGTTTACCCCCTTGGCACAGCCTGGACCCTTGGGGAGGGCACTGTGGGCACTGCCAGGGCAGGGCAGGATGGGGCTGGTGGTTCCTTTAAACAGGCTTGTCTGTCAGAAAGCAGGGAATGAGTGATTGCTGCCCTGGCAAGTTCAATAAATGTAAAACATCAGTTCCCTGTCCTTTGGAGAGACACTCAGAGACTGCCTTCAGACAGAGCAGAGCGGGAAATGTCTTTTCAAAGAGACACGAGATATTAAATCTCTTTGCTGGGTGACAAAGGCTTTGGGATCGAGTGATTGCAGTCCTAGGGCTGCTGTGCATCCAGCTCCTGCCTTTGATCCTGGGAGTACAGCTCTTGCTGTGGTGCCATGGGGAGAGCCCTGATTTTACCCAAGGGGCTGATGGGGTTTGGCCAGGGTGGAATTCACTGGCACTTCCTGAGGGAGGACATCTCTGCTCCCTTCCTGAGGGAGGACATCTCTGCTCCCTTCCCACGCTCGGCCCATGAGATGTTGTGTTCACCCCCCTCCTGCTCCCAGGGCAGTGATCTCCAGGAAAGAGCTGATTTGATCCTTTGGGGCAATCAGTTTGATCCTTTTGGGGGGGATTTTGCTGCTCCCTCCTACCTCTCCAGCTGGTTCAGTGGCAGATCAACCTCCCTGCTCCATCCCCTCCACTCCTGGCTGCACTCCCAGCTCAGCCCCACCTGGAAGTGGCTCCCAAGAACCCTTGGATTCCCTCAGGTGATGTCTGTGGGCTTTGCTTTCTGCTTGGTCACTTTAATGTCCTCCAGGAAAATCTTCAACAAAACTCCTTGGGATACTGAGATACCCCTGGCATGCAGGAGAGAACAGCTTGTCCAAGTGGCAGATAACATATGCCTTTCTCTGCTGCCTCAAATTCCCTTAAACATTAGGAGAAGGGATTGGAAAGGAATGCTTTGAGAATATTTCCTGAATCCCTGGTTATAGGGGTAGGCACTGTTTGTACCCCATTCCCTTGGTTTTAGTAAGAATGGAAGATGGATCAAAAATCATACTAGGGCAGAACTGAGCCTCAAGACTGGGTGTTAGAGCCAGATCGTGACGAGATCTACAGACAGGTTTATTTTATGTATCTGGCTCATTTCTCTTCTTAGAGCCTTTTTTTTAAAAGGGAGAATTATTCTGACACGTGACCCCAGCCCAGCCCAAGGTGCAGGAAGCCCACAGCTCACCTAGGCTGCAGCTCCTAAGGGCTGGGGCTAAGAGCTGGAGAAAACCATGGAAAACCAGAATGGTTTGGGTGGGAAGGGACCCTAAAGCCCATCCATGGCAGGGACACCTCCCACTGTCCCAGGCTGCTCCCAGCCCCAATGTCCAGCCTGGCCTTGGGCACTGCCAGGGATCCAGGGGCAGCCACAGCTGCTCTGGGCACCCTGTGCCAGGGCCTGCCCACCCTCCCAGGGAACAATTCCTGCCCAATATCCCATTTAAATCCTTCCTCTTCCAGCTTAAAACCATTCCCTCTGTCCCAGTTCCTTTGGGCACCGTGTGCTCTGTTGGTGCAGCTGGATTTGGGGGTTGTTGTAATTTACGATAATACTTCCTCAGTAGGATGTTTCTGGACAAGCAGAGTTATTAGTTCTCCTGTTTTATGGGAACATTTCCCCACTCCAGCGTTATCGTCCACGAGGATCAGTTCTGGATTTTGGGGCCTGTCATTAACTGTGCTGCACAATTTGCTCTGTTGGTCCAACAAGCCTTGGGAATGTGGGGGCTGTGGAGGTGGGCACGGAGTTCCTTTGTTATTCCAGAGTGATGTTGGATCCGGGGGTGCTGCAGGCAGCGGAAGCACTTGGCAAAACAGGGGAAAAATGTGGAGAGGTGATCCAGAGGGGGATGCCCTGCGGCTCCGAGCTGGGAACACCCCTGAGCGCGAGCCCAGCAGCTCTGGGTTCCTGTGGCCACCCAGCTTTGGAATTTCTCCTCATTTTGGCCACCTTGTCCCTATTCCTGCACGTCCCCCTCATCACTGCTCCCTTTGGAAGTGGATCTGTTACCATGGAGACAGGGAAAAGTTCACAAGGGGGGACGTGGCAGCGCGGATGGGGCACGGGAACGAACTGCTTTGTGGAGTGGCCGCTGCAAGCTCGGTGTTGGCTGTGGATAAACAGGTATTTTGTGTAAGGGTGATGGATTTGCCTCTTTCCTGCCTTCCCCTGCAGATTTATGAGTGCCTGAAGAAGAGAGAAGTGAGCAGCCTTAATTGAAGACCTCAAAGGATGAGGAAATGGCCCTCCCAAACACTGCAGCCGGCACAGACAGTGATATTTTATGCTGCTGGGAGATGTTATTGATATCAGATTGTTTATTGTACATTAATCCTGTAATGTGCTCGGTTACTGCTGTTTGTGCTGGGGAAACAGGCACATCCCTGGGACTGGGACAGGTTCCTGCCAGGGAAACGGGATGGAAATAAAATGATCCTGCTGGGGGGATGGGGCAGTGGAGAGAGGGGTGTGAGGGGTCCCAGAAGGGCATGAGGGATCCCAGAGGGGTGTGAGGGGTCCCAGAGATCCCAGAGGGATGTGAGGGATCCCAAAAGGGTGTGAGGGATCCCAGAGGGGCGTGAGGGATCCCAGAGAGGCATGACAGATCCCAGAGGGGTGTGAGGGATCCCATTAGCACCCAAATCTGCATTTTGATTTCTGAGTCAGATTTGCCTCCCAGGTTTCTGGATCAGGCTCACACAGGCATGTTAACAAACTTGAATTTAAATTCTAACTGCAGTGGCTCCAAAGCAGGTGTGATAATATTAAAGAAAAATCTCTGTCTTTTAGCTCGAAGAACAGCGTTCACTCAGGCCAGCCCCTTTGATCTCCTGCGGTTCCCTGAGCCAGAGCTCGGGGCTGTTTTGTTTCTCCTTTCAGGGCTGGGTTGTCCCTGTGCTGTTGGTTGGGGATGGATGAGGAGGAGCAGGGCTGAGGTGCTGTGCTGGAGCTGCCCCACGTCTCAGCACTGCTGAGTGGGATCCTTTCATTTCCTGACCCCAGGGATGGGGGTGGCACCTGCCCGGGCTCTCCTTGGTGGGGCATTTCCAGGACAGGAATTCCTGGAGGAAAGCTGAGTGACAGAGCAGTTTGGGATGTTTGGTGGCTTGGGAGCTCTTGCCTCCCAGGGAACAATTCCTTCCCAATCTCCCATCCATCCCTGCCCTCTGGCCCTGGGAAGCCATTCCCTGTGTCCTGTCCCTCCATCCCTTGTCCCCAGTCCCTCTCCAGCTCTCCTGGAGCCCCTTTAGGCCCTGCAAGGGGCTCTGAGCTCTCCCTGGAGCCTTCTCCTCTCCAGATGAGCCCCCCCAGCTCTCCCAGCCTGGCTCCAGGGCAGAGGTTCCCATCCCTCTGAGCATCTCTGTGGCCCTGTCACTCCAGTGCTTCCCAAAGTCTGAGTTCCTGGAATTCCGAGGTGCTCCCAGGGCTCGGGGCAGAGGCTCCCCCTCTAATTAAAGTGGTTTCCATTAGGAGCAGCCTTTCTACAGGAATGGGAGCAGGAGCAGATGATGGAGCCTCTCCCTGCTCCCGGTGCTTTTGTTGACTGCCTGGGGTAGATATCAAACATCCTCTCCCAGGATGTGTGGCTGCAGAGAATTCCAGGCACTTCCACATCAAGGTAAGAGAAAAATAATAAAAACATCCCAATCTCTTTTATAACCCAGCCCTGAGTAACCAGGGAACACTAAACCTAAAATGACTTTTTGCCAGTAATTGTCTTTGGGTTCTTTAGAGCAATATCATCAAAGCTCTGTAGACTTAATACCCCTGGTTATGGGATTTGGAGCTCTGCTAAATGCAAAACTTAATTCAGTGTTCAGTTGTTTAAAATTTAAAGTCCAAAGTTGGCTGTGTCATAAAAATTTGGGCTGCTTCTGCTGCTTATTAGGGGAGGAAAAAATCAGCCTAATTCCATAGAATTCACAGGCACTGAGCCTACAGTGGGGTTTATTTGAGGGAAAATGTTCCTTTAATACATAAACCAGGAAAGGGCTGGAGCACCGAGCAAATTATGGAAATTCAACTGTGTAACAAAAAGGATTGAATTTGCATCCTGTGAAAATTTCCCGTTTGTCCCTCAGCAGGCTCTGCCTGTGAAGGTTACTGGGGCTTCTGCAGTGTCAGGGGAAGGTCAGAGGCCCTTCCCTTCCTCCTCCTGGAAAGAAATCTGGGAATTCTGTCAGAGAACCACAGAATCAGGGAATGGTTTGGGTTGGAAGGGACCCTAAAGCCCACCCAGTGCCAGCCCTGCCATGGGCAGGGACACCTCCCACTGTGCCAGGCTGCTCCCAGCCCCAATGTCCAGCCTGGCCTTGGGCACTGCCAGGGATCCAGGGGCAGCCCCAGCTGCTCTGGGCACCCTGTGCCAGGGCCTGCCCACCCTGCCAGGGAACAATTCCTTCCCAATCTCCCATCCAGCCCTGCCCTCTGGCACTGGGAAGCCATTCCCTGTGTCCTGTCCCTCCAGCCCTTGTCCCCAGTCCCTCTCCAGCTCTCCTGGAGCCCCTTTAGGCCCTGGAAACCTCAAAGAGTGGCTTTTTTGTGGTCTGGAATATTAAATCCCAAATTTAATATAAATTCCCTTAAAAAAATTACTGAACCTTGAAAATTCTATCTCTACGTTTAATGCACAAAAATAGCAATGAAACTTTTCAAGAGACTTCCAGAGATTTCCTTGAAAATATTCATAAAGGATTGAAGGAAGCATCTTAAGAAGTGCCCATAATTCCAGGAAAAGTCCAGTAATAAGAACATCCCCCTGACAGCATCATGCAGGAGAAAAGAAATTACTTATATTTATCATCTTACTGTGTTTCAAAAAAGGCATTAAAACAGCTCAGAACTGAAAATAAAATCTAAGAAAAGCATGAGAGTAAACCTCACTCACCTAAAGAAAGTCCCATTAAAAATGCAGTTTCTAAACTTAAAACCATGGTCTGAACACTCCCATTTTCACAGCACTCCATAAAACCAAGCCTGGAATATTTCACTCCTGGCTGGAGAAAGCCTCCCTGAAATCCTAATGAAGAGCTCATAAAAGATTCATGGCAAACGTGCAGAGGAGTGAAAAGGGCACAGCCAAAAATGCGCTGGGACTTCAGGCTGGAGTGGAAATGTCTCCTCTGTGGGAGAACAAAGATCCCATTTGGCTGCTCAGGGCTGTCCGGGTATCCCTGAGGCACAGACAGCCCTGGCCCCTTCCCTGGCCCATTCCATAATAGTTTATATTGGACACTGGGGCTTGGAGAACCTGGGACGGTGGAAGGTGTCCCTGTGCTTGGCAGGGGTGGCACCAGATGGGCTTTGAGCCCCTTCCAACCCAACCCTCCCAGGATTTGATGATCCCATGGTATTCAGCCCAAGGGCTGCTGGTGTGGGGCCCTGCTGGCATCACAGACCCCACCCCAGCTCAGCCCATCCTCACCTCCTTCTCCCTTTAAATAGAGAGATGATGCTGGGGAACCAGGGAAGGACACTGGGAAACCATTTCCCAGTTTGGTTTAAGGTCTGCTGCTCTGCTCTGTACAGACACAGCTCAATTCCAGTGGCAGCAAGAGGAGAATCTGGGATTTCATCATGGAGTTAAAGTGGCACGATGGGAAAAGTCCCTGAATCCAGCACCTCCTTGGGTACGTCGCCCTCAGCCTTTGCAGGAAGGTCAGACAATGACTTTATCTTTTTCCAGCTTTGTCTGTCCCCCTCAGCCCGTGGAAATTCCAGAGCCTCTGTTACCCCACTGAACATGGGCTTGGAATAATTTGCTCTCTGGGAATAGTGGTGCCAAAATTTCCCTGGCTGCAGTTCCTGGGTTTGTTGGGTGTGGAAGTCCCTCAGGACTTCTGTTGGCAGCAGCTGAGCAGGTCTGCACTCACAGGGAATACTGAGACTTTTTAACCTTGAAACCGAGCCTAAAGCTGAGCCTAAGGTACCTGCACAAATCCCTGTCTGCAGTTTAAAACGTAGGAAGAGCAGGGACAATCCTACACTTTCTCCTTGCTAATACAGAGATTCACCCCTTCTCCTTAAAAATTCCCCTGGGATTTCTGGGTGTGGAGGTGCCCTGATTATGGAGGTGTTTGGGATTTTATGGGTTCCCATTTTGAGCAGTTTTTTCCCATGCAAATGTTGGATTTACAGTCTCCTGTCAGGCACTGCATAAAGGGAATCATAAGCACGGGCTAACATTTTTTTGCTTTACAACCTGACGTAAATCTTTATTAGAGGCTGCAAGGAGTGAAATAACCTTTGGCATGGGGCACTTTAGGAGGTGATGGAAAACCCTCCTGGAGCTCAGGGAGGGCTGGGGATGGGTTCAGGAGAGGCTCAGCCGGGCTCTTCTCTATCCCCAAACTCTCTCCTTGAACACCATGATCATCCATCACTTTATTTAAATCCCTTTCTCTCTTTATGGACTGGCTGCTGCTCCGTCCTGGTTCACCCAGGCAAAAGTTTGAGGAAAAAAAAACTGGGGAAATTCCTGAGGGAGAGGTAAAGCTGGCTGGTTGTCCTTTAGCATGAAGAGCACAATGCAGTTCCAGCTGCCTGCCTTTAATAAACAGGGATTTATCCCAAAATCCCGGACTGGTTTTGGTGGGAAGGGACCTCAAAGCCCACCCAGTGCCACCCCTGCCATGGCAGGGACACCTCCCACTGTGCCAGGCTGCTCCCAGCCCCAATGTCCAGCCTGGCCTTGGGCACTGCCAGGGATCCAGGGGCAGCCCCAGCTGCTCTGGGCACCCTGTGCCAGGGCCTGCCCACCCTCCCAGGGAACAATTCCTTCCCAATCTCCCATCCATCACTGCCCTCTGGCACTGGGAAGCCATTCCCTGGGTCCTGTCCCTCCAGCCCTTGTCCCCAGTCTCTCTCCATGTTTCTTGTTGCCCCTTTCAGGCACTGCAAAGCTACAGTGAGGTCACCCCAAAGCATCTCCTCTCCAGGCTGAACAATTCCAATTGATTCCATGATTTTTGGTGTCAAACTGTTTTGAAAGGTGAAAAACATTTATTGGTTTGGAGCTCCTCTTCTGTGTTGCTTCATTAAAACCCGGCCAGCCCCCAGGAGATCATTCCCTGTATTCCTGCACTCAGCACTCCCCGCCCTTCTCCCATCCATCCAATGCCACACTTGAAGTATTTTAACAAAAGCCTCGGCTTTGTTGTGCTGCTTTCTAGAATAACAATGTTCAACATTCCAATCAATGGGAAATGGATCTTGTGTTCTCCCTGGCCTCTGTCTCATCCTTGGGATCTCTGGAGCCCCCACCTGCAGAGCTGCCCCAGCCTGGCCCAGCACAGGAAGGACCTGGAGCTGCTGGAGCCAGGCACCAAATGAGCAGAGGGATGGAGCAGCTCTGCTGGGAGGGAAGGCTGCGAGAGCTGGGGGTGCTCAGCCTGGAGAGGAGAAGCTTTGGGGTGACCCCACTGTGGCCTCACAGGGCCTGAATGGGCTGACAGGAAAGATGGAGAGAGACATGGGACAAGGGATGGAGGGACAGGACCCAGGGA
The DNA here is from genome assembly GCF_017639235.1 of Corvus kubaryi. Classification (NCBI taxonomy): domain Eukaryota; kingdom Metazoa; phylum Chordata; class Aves; order Passeriformes; family Corvidae; genus Corvus; species Corvus kubaryi. The sequence continues at coordinate 22,593,319 of NW_024580672.1, forward strand.
ATGGCTTCCACTGCCAGAGGGCAGGGCTGGATGGGAGATTGGGCAGGAATTGTTCCCTGGGAGGGTGGGCAGGCCCTGGCACAGGGTGCCCAGAGCAGCTGGGGCTGCCCCTGGATCCCTGGCAGTGCCCAAGGCCAGGCTGGACATTGGGGCTGGGAGCAGCCTGGCACAGTGGGAGGTGTCCCTGCCATGGCAGGGGTGGCACTGGGTGGGCTTTGGGGTCCCTTTCAGCCCAAACCCATCCATGATTCTGTGTCACATTCCTTGTGCTGGCCCTGAACATCAGCTGGAGTCACTGAAATTCCCAAAGCCTCCAGGATTCCCACTTGCTGGGAGCGGCTGCTTCCTATTAAATTCACCTTCCTGCTGGAACATTCCCGTGGTGCTTTCCAGCTGCCAGCCCCCGTTTGTGCCTGGCCACGTGTGACAGTGACAAGGCTGGAAGTGACACTTGCAGGCATTTGCTGCCTGGCAAACCCCCAGTGTGGCTGTCCGTGTGCTCGGGCTTGGTTTTATGCAAATCTGTTTATTCCAAACGCTCCCGAATGTCGGGGTGTGCAAAGGTAGAAGATTCCACCCGCAGGAAATGGTGTTTCCTGGAGAAGGGGGAATTGGGAGGGCAGAGAAGCAGCAAATGCCTCAGGCAAAGCCGGGCCTATGTGTAATCAGATTAATTTAAGGTCCTGCTTAATTTTAGAGCTGCTCTCATTGCGGGGAAAGAGCAAAACTGGGATAAACACAAGTAAATAGCCAAGGATAACTGGAAACAGTCCTTGGTCTCATTACCAGCAGACACCTTTCCTGTTGGAAAATAAGGCAATTAGTGGGATATTGAACTTAACCCCTCTTCTGTGGTAGTTATTAAATTCCGTGACATTTCAGCTTGATTAACTTTTTAACAGCTCTGACTCGAGGCTGTCCCAGGGAACCTCTGCAGGTGGACGGGAGCTCTGATGACCCACCCCACCCACAGCCCCGGTTATTCAAGCTGCAGAGAATGATTTGTAAAACCTCATTAGGAGCAGGCGAACTCAGAGAGGCACTGCCTGATCTTTTCCTGCTTTGGTGTTGGCTGGGATGAAGAGATGGGATGGAGAAGGAAGGAGCCTCCTGCCCTGCTGGGCAGAGGGGGAGCCACCAGAGCTGTCCTGAGCTCCAGGACCAGGATGTTTTTCAGGAGTTCATCAGGATTTTGCATAGGGTGTGTGGAGTCAAAGGACACAGGGAATGGCTTCCCAGTGCCAGAGGGCAGGGCTGGATGGGAAATTGGGAAGGAATTGTTCCCTGGGAGGGTGGGCAGGCCCTGGCACAGGGTGCCCAGAGCAGCTGGGGCTGCCCCTGGATCCCTGGAAGTGTCCAAGGCCAGGCTGGACATTGGGGCTGGGAGCAGCCTGGCACAGTGGGAGGTGTCCCTGGGTGATCTTTAAGGTCCCTTCCCACCCAAACCTTCTGTGATCCCATGGATTTATGGATTGTGGTTTGTCCTACCCTGTCCCTCTGCCCCACAGCCCTCGGTGTCACTGTCACTGCTCCTGGGGAAGGTCCCTCCATGCCACCTTTGGCGCCCCCAGGTGCTCCCAGCCCCAGCTCCCCTCGCCCTCCCAGCTCCAGTGCTGCCAGCTCCCAGGGATTTCTCCTTTTCCAAGGCGTCATGGAAATGAAGGAAGGAAAATAAACACAACCTGAGGGTCTTTCCTGGAAAACAACTGCAAACCTCAGTATTTATATCCAGTATCTGGGAACGTGTGTGCAATTCCCTTTGGAGGGGGAACTTGTCCCTTGGTCCCTCAGGAATTCTCTGTGTAGGAGCACAAAGATATAAAATCTGCTGCTGCTATTGCTGGTTGTTTTACTGTGCGCTAAGTAAGGAAAAGTAAAATAATTTGGGCTAAAAGATTAATTTTTGATAAAATTTTTCTTTTAATTTTAATAAAATAGTAAATACTGGTAAAAGCATTTTGTAAAACTCTTAATTTTACAAAATACTGAACCCTAACCTGAAGCAAACCCTAAAAAATAAAGCTCCAAGTCCAAGTGGGGTTGGCTGAGTTAGGGAGCAATGGCCAGGGAGGCGACAGAAGTCATTGCAAATCGCTCCGTGATCCAAAAGACCGGGAGTGAAGGTAACGAAGGATTAATGGAATTTGCTTTTGTCTCTCTGAAAAGAGGGAAAAAGGCTCCTTAAATCAGCCTGGGCTTGTCCTGCTGCTGGGGACACCAAGGTTATGAAAATCCAGCCCAATCTGCTCGTTTGGGTGATTTAATTAAGATCTGGCTGTGAGGAGCAGCAGCAATGGGGCTGCTCCTGCAGCTGTGATGGATAAACAGTTGCTGGGAGGTGGGAAAACACTGGGAATAACTCTCTGCCTAAGAGTGGGAACTGCCAGGGGATCGGTTTGGAGGAAACGGAGAATGGTGATTTTACCAAATCTGGGAGGAAAACTGTTTATTTGGGAGATCCCAATACCTGATGAGGATGAGGGACCGAGCTCTCCAGAGGTTTCTGATTGACCTCAGAGAGAAATTCCAGGATATATCCTGGCAGTTTCTTTTCCTCCAAGAAGTGGAGGGAAATCTCCACAGCCCCATCACCCATACCTGGAGAGAATATAAAATATCAAATATCAATTGCTGGGCTTTAAACCAGATCCTTGGGAATCTGAGATGTGTCCCTGGCCTCTCTTGCCATGGATCACGGAATGGTTTGGGTTGGAAGGGGTCTTAGAGCCCACCCCTGCCATGGGCTGGGACACCTCCCACTGTCCCAGGGTGCTCCAAGCCCCATCCAGCCTGGCCTGGAGCGTCCTTTTCCCAGCTTGATTGATAATGGGAAGGTTTTAATGGGAAAAAGTCTGTGGCCAGGCAAGTTTTCAGCTGTTCTGAGTCCTTTTCCAGCTGTGAGAGTTCCTAAATGGACAAGGCTGTCGAGCTCTGGCAGGGGCTGCCCAGGGAGGTTTGGAGTTCCCACCCCTGGAGGTGTCCAAGGAGCTCAGAGCTCTGGGCTGGGGACAAGGTGGGGATGGGGCACAGCTTGGATTCCATGGGCTGAGAGGGATTTTCCAGCCTCAATAATCCTGGGATTCTGTGATCCCTGTGATCCAGGGAGCAGAGCCAAGCATGGCATTTTTTAGTGTTTATTTTCTCACATAATAAAATAATAATTGAATTTAAAATGTTCTTTTCCAGCATCTATTTTTTTCCCGTTGAAATGTTCCTTTCTCCTTATCAATCCATGCCCTAATTAGTGGAACTGCTCCGGTGTCTCAGATCTGGGCTGAGGAGCTGGGAGATAATTAGTATTTCACCAATTAAGCTTGTTGCAAGTTCATGAATTCACCTCTTAGATTTCTTTCCCATCACATTCAGAGCGAATCCAGTAATTTAACAGCATCTCCAGGAGGGAGCAGAGGAGCTGCCCAAAGACTTTCTGGGGTTTGAAACATTATTGTAACAGCAGCTCCAGGATTTCACCTTTCCCTCCTGGCTGTCCCCCAGCTCCCTCTGATTTCTCATTAGACCTCATTAAATTATGGTTGTTAGATTATGGCTCTGACCCTGCCTGACCCCACAGAATTTGTTTCCATATATCTTTAATGTAAAAACAGTACAAATAGCAGGCTGGGAGTTGTGATGAAGATCAGCGTGGTTTCCTTCCCTTTTTCCAGCTGTGTCCCAGCCAAGCAATTCCCAGAGGTCACCCACCCCTGGTCTCTTCTCCAGGTGAACAATCCCAGCCTTTCCTCCCAGCAGAGCTGCTCCATCCCTCGGATCATTTGGTGTCTCCTCTGGCCTGGCTCCAGCAGCTCCAGGTCTTTCCAGGCTGCCCAGGCAGTGCTGGAGTCCCCAGCCCTGGAAATGGTAAAAAAAAGTGTGGATGTGGCACCTGAGGATGTGCTTTGGTGGTGCCCATGGTGGTGCTGGTTGATGGTTGGACTGGGTGATCTCAGAGGTCTTTCCCAACCTTTACAATCCTGGATTCTTTAGGGAAAAAGTGCTGGTGGGGAAAAGATATAAAGATGGCAAAATTCCTGAGGAGAGAGTTTCAGTCTGCAGCTCCTGGGGATTGAGGGGATGGAGGTCTCCTCCTTCAGAGGAGTTTCTGCCTCCAAATGAATCAAATCAGGGCTCAGAGCGCTCCCTCTGTGGCCAGGAGGGAGCTGGAGGCTGAGGGATGCCTCGGCCAGAAGGTTGAACTGCACGGGGCTGAGTGGAAGGGGGTTCAGGGTTGATGGGGTTATTCAGGGATTTACAAGGCAGCTGGAGCAGGATCTGAACTCCTTTTTAAATGAGGAAACGGCGAGGTCGGGAGTAGAGCAAGAGAATGTGGCATCAAGAGCCTTCTGTATTTGTGGCACCAACCCTGCTGAAACCTCGCCCGAGGGCAGCAGATTCCATGGGAAGAAGCTGGGACAGGACAGAACCAGGCCACGAAGTCGTGGTTCTGAGCCAGGGCTCTGTAGGAGAGCCAGGACGCTCTGTCCAAAGCAGATCCCCATCAGGTTGGTGGTCAATCCTCCCCGTGACCTCTCCGTGTCCTCGCTGGGTGTCACTCAGGGCTGGTGGCAGGTGGCTGTCCCCCAGTCAGGGGCACCTGCTCCATGGCCTGGGAGCTCTTCCAGATGGGAACATCAGGGATTTGTTCAAGTGCCAGGGAGGAAGAGGAGAGCGAGGACGCCTCGACCACAGTGAGTGAATAAACAGCATAAACCACCTTGTGCTTGATTTATCCGTTTGTCTCGAATTGCAGGAAAAGTAGATCCAAAACCATCTTTCATCTACCTTGGGAGGGCCAATCCTCTTCCCAGGAATGGATTTTTTTTGTGTCTCATTTGTCTCCTGGCTGTTTCCAGCTTTTTTTAAATGCTGGTTTCGGGAAAGCAAGGGATGGAAACATCAGGGATTTGTTCAAGTGCCAGGGAGGAAAAGAAGAGTGAGGACACCTCGACACAATGAGTTCATAAACATAAAAACCCCCTGTGCTTGACTTACCCATTCATTTCTAATTGCAGGAAAAATAGACCCAAAACCATCTTCCATCTACCATGGGAAGGCCAATCCTCTTCCCAGGAATGGATTTTTTTGTGTCTCATTTCTTTCCTGGCTGTTTCCAGCTTTTTTTAACGCTGGTGTTCCAGGAAAGCACAGAAAGCCGTAAAAGTGGGTTTAAATCCAGCCGAGTGCTGGAGCAGAGCTGTGTGTGCCAGAGCAGCCTCAAACAGCACAAATGGACATGGCCAAGGGCTGTCCTGAGGCCTTGATCCTGCGCCCACCTGAGGGACACTATTTTCTTTTAAAGAGGACATAAAATCACAGTGCTAAAAATGACAGCACTTTGGAGCTGCTCAAATCACCGTGGGTGAAGTTCCCGACAGCAATTCCTCACTGGTTATTTCCAAGGGCCTGGAGCTGGGAATAAAAACCATCTCCATGATGAAGCTTTAAAATCTCAGTCCAAACAAATTCCTCAGCGATGCAAATTAGGAGGGAAGAGGAATTGAGCTGTGGAGGTGCCAAAAGTGTTTGAAAGTGGCTGCTCCAAGGAGAGATTTGCTGAAGTTAATTTGGCCATGCAGGAGCACTCTGGGGTCTGGGATGGGCATGGGGGCTGGGAACAGAGTTCTGGGATGGACACGGCTCCTGTGGGTCACTGACAGGTGGCTCATTCCATGGAAAACTGGCAGCAAGGGCATCAAAATAAGGAAGAACAAGAAAAGCTTCTCAGGGGGTGACGGGCTGGAGGAGCAGACCCCAGGAATGTCTGAGGGGGTCAAAGCAGTCCCTGCAGAGCTGGGAAGGAGCTGTGCCCTTCCCGTGGCTCCTTCTGAGCTGCTTACCTGGTTATTGACTCTGATATCTTGGATATAAATTGTTATTCCCATGCAGGAAAGGACAATTCCTCTGTAGAGGGGCTGGGAGAAAGTGTGACAATGGACCTTTGAGTTATCCCAAAACAGCTGAGAGTCATGAATCCCAGAATGGTTTGGGTTGGAAGGGACCCTAAAGCTGATCCAGTTCCCAGCCCTGCCATGGGCAGGGACACCTCCCACTGTCCCAGGCTGCTCCCAGCCCCAGTGTCCAGCCTGGCCTTGGGCACTGCCAGGGATCCAGGGGCAGCCCCAGCTGCTCTGGGCACCCTGTGCCAGGGCCTGCCCACCCTCCCAGGGAACAATTCCTGCCCAATCTCCCATCCAGCCCTGCCCTCTGGCACTGGGAAGCCATTCCCTGTGTCCTGTCCCTCCAGCCCTTGTCCCCTCTCCTGCAAGGAGAGCTCCTAATGCTGGGAGCTGGAAACAAGCCCATAATGGTTTTTAAAGCCATAAAGCACAGGAAAGGTGCTCTGTTTATTGTCTTCTCCCCCCATTTTCAATGGGAAAAATGCCTCCCAAACTGATATTCTGATTCCATCCGTGGACACCTGCTGCTGGTAATGATGGAATTAAGCAAATGATCCTTTTACTGCTTTGTTCCCGAGCCTTTATAAAAATTCTCCTCATATTTTTCTTGCCACTGCAGTCTCTGAAGCCCTTCCAGTTAAACAGTGAGATGATTCCTCTTGGAAGGGAGCTCTTTTCTGCTTTTTAGAGGGAGACACAGAAGCTGTAGTTGCCTTGCCTGGTTGATGTTTCCAGGGTTTATTATCCTTTTTTTTTCTGGGCAGGGTCAGGAGTGGGACTTGGATGGTCTTGGGGGTCCCTTCCAGCTCAGGGTATTCTGTGATCCTATAATTCTACTTATTGCCACTGCCAGTCACTTCCTCAGCTTGGGTTGCTTGCCCAAATTTGGGGTTTGCTTCTGAATGTTGAATTTCCTGGGGAATGTTGGTTTTCTTGGTGAGTGACAAAAATCCCAGATTTTGGAGGTATTTTTTCCCCCAAAATGACAATCCCTTAGGCTTCCTGTAATGGCTTTCAGAAGGAGACACTGCAAAGAGCCACATCTGAATGATTTAAAAATCAAATATTTGCTCATTTTTAGAGTTTCCTGAATTCCCAGGGGACTGGCAGTGGTGGGAATGATGTGCAAGGAAAGCTTTTTCCCTGGAGCCGCCAGTTCTTGGGGGTTTGGCTGTCAAAACAGATTCTTGTGCTGCTAAATGTTTTCGGGCAAATTCAGGTGCTGTGTGATGAGCTCTGGGCTTGCGGATCCCTGACCCCGAGATCCTGAGGGCACCTGGAGAGCCCTGCATGGAGCAACCCAAAATACCCTGAAAGCCCTGCCAGCCCAAACCCTTTGTGGCTCTGTCCAAGGAGCAGGGGAGGGGTGACCCAGGTGCTGAATCTGTGTCCAAATGCACTGACCAGGCTCAGGAAATGTTATTTGGGGTGCTCAGGCTGTGGGATGTGAGAAACAGGAGCCTGACTGCAGCAAACAGCCCCAAAACACCAAAATAATGATGCAAAATGGGCAAAGATCTTGGGAAAAGTGTCTGGAAGTTTGTTGTGGGACAGGATCCAGTGGGAAGTGTTTTTTTAAGGTCCCTTCAGCCCAGACTCTCCTGTGGTTCCATGATTTTATAAACCCAATGTAGGAGCCCAAAGTGTGGCTTGTAGGAGTCTGGGTTTGGCAGGATGTCACCAGCCACTGGTGAATGTCCCAGCACCTTGGGAATGAGCAGAAAACACTTTGGGGTTGCCCCTCAAGGTATGAAGTTTTCCTCTCTTGCTTTTTTTTTTTTTTTTGGACATTGTTTGTTGTTCTGCTGTTTCCCCTCCTGCTTTTTCCATATTCCATGTAAGAATCCCTGCTCCAGGGCATGTGCACACCCGGGACTGAGCTGCAGCTGCCTCAGGAAGAGATGAGAGGCAAGGCAGGAAATAATTGTCTGCTTTTGCTCCCTCTCCTCCTTCACACTCCCCTCTCCCAAAGAGAGAGCAGGGAAGGCTTGAAAGGGAAACAGCGACTGCAGCAACCTGCAGAGCCAGAGAGAAAACAGAGAGAAGGAAACCAGCAAGGAAACAGCCTCTGCTCCGTGTCTGTGCCACTCCCAGGAGGGATTCCCTCTGCTCTGTGCCTGGAATCCAGGGCTGTGCAGCTCTCACTCCCCTGGGATCCCACAGCCAAGTTTTACCCACAGAATCCCAGAAGGGTTTGGATGGGAGGGACCCCAAAGCCCATCCAGTGCCAGCCCTGCCATGGCAGGGACACCTCCCACTGTCCCAGGCTGCTCCCAGCCCCAATGTCCAGCCTGGCCTTGGGCACTGCCAGGGATCCAGGGGCAGCCCCAGCTGCTCTGGGCACCCTGTGCCAGGGCCTGCCCACCCTCCCAGGGAGCAATTCCTGCCCAATCTCCCATCCAGCCCTGCCCTCTGGCACTGGGAAGCCATTCCCTGTGTCCTGTCCTTCCATGCCTTGTCCCCAGTCCCTCTCCAGCTCTCCTGGAGCCCCTTTAGGCCCTGCCAGGGGCTCTGAGCTCTCCCTGGAGCTTTCTCTTCTCCAGCTGAACACCCCCAGCTCTCCCAGCCTGAGCCCCTACTCTTTCTTCTCTTCTGTTCCCCTGCAGGGCAGGGTTGGTCCCTGGATGTTCTGGGGAGTCCCAGGGTTAGTGCTGACCACGGGAGGTTGGGATGTGGACACCCCTGGAGTGGTTTGTGGATGTGTGGATGAACACCCACCACGGGATGGGAATTCTGGGCATTTTAACAGCTTTAATGAGACCCACCCAGGAACAAACAACTCAGGCTGCAAAGTCAGAGCAGCAAGGATAAACCATGGCAGCAAGGAGTTCTCCTTCCTCCTTGAAGTGCTTTCCATGCTGATGAAGTTTGGGTGAAACGTTTGCTCTTCAGAAGGGGGAAACCCCCCTGAGCCCCTCACCATGAGCCTGACTCAGCCCTCTCTGGGGAGTCTGAGCTGTTGGTTTGCTCAGGAAGGTCTTGTGCACTTTCCCCCTTCACCCCGAAGGATGTTCTGTGTCCACTGAAGGATTTTAGAGGGTCTGGATGGGTTTTTTCTCTTTTCTTGGCACAGAAGTGAGAGCAGCAGGTGACAGCAGGGCTCTGGGCTTTCCCTGCACGGCCTTGTCACCGGGAGGGATTTTGGGACGCCCAAAGACAGCTTTGGAGCAGGACCATCTGTGCTGGGCGGGGTAAAAGGGAGCAGTTCCATCCCTGCCGAGCATCACCAGCTCACCCACCAGGACCTGCTCCAGGACCTGCTCCAGGGCCCGCTCCAGCCCCCGGGAAGTGCTCCCACCCCCGCTGCAGTTCGGCGGCTGCTGTGTCCGGTTAGGGGGGTGTGAGACGCAAAATCGCTCTGAGGGCAGCAACTTTAGATGAAAGAAGTGCCCTGAGGTGAATAAACCCAATTCCCCGGCCTGTGAGCAGCTGCACGGCTGAGCGCCCTCCCTTCTCCTCCCTCAGGGTGTTCCCAGCACCTCTGGTGCCCGTTCATTCATTTTCTCTCTTGCTTTTACCAAACTCATTTCCTTTAACGTGATCTTTGCAGTGTTGTGGATGTGTCGGGGGGGGGGGGGGGTGGGGGTGGGTTTGATGCCTTTTCCTGGTCTTAAAATCAAGAGTCGTACACAGTTAGGAGGGGAAAAGGGATTTTACCTTGGTATTTATTTTAAGGATCCTTAGGTGCACACGTCCAGGTCATATGCCTCGAGATTCACCCCACCGAGTGTGTGTATCCCCCAACATTGGGTAGAACATTAGAGGTGTTACTAATTAGCAGATCTATCAAAGATTCCCCAATGAGAGGCTCAAGTGAGCCCCCCTCCCCAAGGAGCCTTCCCCTGGATGGTTCTATCTCAGGTTACAGAATGTGTTCTGGAGAGGACCTTGGGCTCTGAGGCACGCTGATCCCTGGCTACGAAGCTTCTGAGATGTTGAGTCTCTCAGCTTGACAAACAAGCCCAAGAATGCAGGCAAAAAGCACTGAGAATACAGGAGTTGTAAAAAGGTATAACAGGGGTATAAAAGAAAAGGCAAAAATCTTCATGGCATCATGTTTTTTGTTTCTGGGTGCTTTGAAGCACAGCAATGCTCTGTATTCTCCTGGAATGAGGGGAGGATTTCCCTGCTGGGGAAGGTTGAGGGCCAGCAGGGCCCTGAGCTCGCAGCCCCAGCTCAGGTGTCACAGCAGGGCATCACATCTCCCTGTTCGTGTGCACCTGGATGCAGTCCTTGGAATATTATGGCCAAGGGCTCAGGTTGCTGCTCTGTGTGGTGTGAGAGTGACCCCGGTGTCCTCTGGACATGAGGAGAGGCAGCTTTAGGGTCATCAACACACTCAGAGTTTGGGTTCTGTGCTAAAACCATTGAATTCTGCCATGAAACCCTCTGAAGCTGAGTTTGTAGGGATGTGAGAGAGGCTGAGGGAGCTGGGAAGGGGCTGGAGCCCCAGGAGCGGCTGAGGGAGCTGGAAAGGGGCTGAGCCTGGAGCAAAGGAGGCTCCGGGGGGACCTTGTGGCTCTGCACAAGTCCCTGACAGGAGGGGGCAGCCGGGGGGGTCGGGCTCTGCTGGCAGGGAACAGGGACAGGAGGAGAGGGAACGGCCTCAGGCTGGGCCAGGGCAGGCTCAGGGTGGGCAGCAGCAGGAATTTCCCCATGGAAAGGGTGCTCAGGCCTTGGCAGGGGCTGCCCAGGGAGGTTTGGAGTGCCCACCCCTGGAGGTGTCCAAGGAATTCCTGGAGGTGGCACTCAGGGCTCTGGGCTGGGGACAGGGTGGGCATCGGGCACAGCTTGGACTCGGTGATTCTGGAGGGCTTTTCCAACCCCATTCATTCCATGATTCTGTGGCATTCTCCCACAGAGTGGGGAGGCAGAAGGAAAGAGCAGTTTCAGCCCATCTTGTCTCCTGAAAAGGTGGGAAAAATTCCTGTAGAGGGTAGGTTTTAATGCTGAGAAGGTTTCAGATTATCAGGAGCCCCAGCCCTGCACAGTTCAGTGGCTGCCAGGGATATTTACAGCCTGGGGGAGAGGGAACGGGCGCTGGTGGAAGCTGGAAGAAGGGAAAGCTGCATAAATTCTGGGAGCACTCAGCCCAGCGACAACGGCACAGCACGGGCTGGAAAGGAAGGGAAGGGAAGGGAAGGAACCGGAGCCAGGGAAAAACATGGGAGGGGAAGGAACTGGAGGCAGGGAGAGATATGAGCAGCTCAGGCTCCCCCTGGGGCGGTGCTGACATCACCTGCCCCACAAAAAGGTTTTTATTCCCATTTAGGAGACTCTGCCTTGGCTGCCAACAGGAAAAATGAGGCTTTTAGGAAAAAAATTCTGAAGAATCTTGAGGCAAATCTCAGATTTTTCTGAAGAAGTCTCTATTAAGACCCTAATTTTACTCTTGTCCCTCTTTTCCATGTTACCCCTTGGGATACAATCAGAAATTCCAGCTCTAATCAATGCCTTGGTTCTCCAGCTAAAGGGAACAAACAGAACTGCCCAGGATGGATTAACTTCTGCTGGATTCTTCAGGAGTCACTGTGAGCGTGAACTCCAGTTAAGCAACACTGTCAGAGCCATAATTTATTATCTAATTGATAAGAAATATTGCAGGGAGAGCCCAGACAATGGAAGCAACTTCTAGAGGAAATATTTTACCAAGAAGAAGCTACTTGGGACTGGAGCAAGGGCAGAAAATTGAGTTGCAAATTAAAAGGGATAAAAAATATGGAGTCGTATATAACAAAATTCTACTTTTTAAAATGCAACTGGTGAGGGCCATAATTTATACGTGGAAGGGAAAAACCAGGACAGAGGCTTCAGCAGAGAGGGCTGGAGAGGGAGGACGGAAAGGGAGGTGGGAGCTAAAGGGGAAGGGAAAGGAGCTGGGAGGGGCTGAAACAATGGAAAAGGGAGAGTGGTCGGGGAAGGAGGGGACACGAGGCATTCCTGAGCTCCGGGGGACCCTGGGGATGGAGAGCTGGGGACACCTCGTGTGGGCTCTGAGGGACACCACCTGCCCCAGGGATGCACCGGAGCCCCTGCGAGGGAGTCCTGCTGAGGGAATTGGTTGGATTTCACTCGTTTGCATCTTTTCAGGAGTTCGGGATCATCTCCAGCGGCTGCTCCGTGGAAGTTGCAGCTGGGAGCTCGATGGCTTCTCGCTGCCCTGCGTGCTCTGTAATGTCAGAGCTCTGCTGCTGGAGGAGCTTCTGGTCCCTGCGGAGACCGGGGAGAGCCCGGATTTTCCAGCTGCTTTTTGCAATCTGTCCTTTGCCCTTGGGGATAACAGCACTTCCCCTCCCTGCCCTCCTCCCAGAGAGAAAAGTGCTGGAAAAACGGCTCCGGTGGAAGGTGGGCAGGGCAGGGATGTGATTGAAGCTCTCAGATAGTCCCTGATTTTACAGTTCTGCCCCGTAAAGTGCAAAGAGGGGGATGATTTCCTGGGAACCCCACGGGCTGTGACATCCCAACTTCCAGCACTGTTTTCCTCCTCCTCTGGCTCTTCCCAACGTGTCACTCCCGGTGTCCCTCCCTGTGTCGCTCCCTCCTCCCTCGGAATCCTTCACCCTCATTTAAATCAGCCCCTTCCTCCGCCCTCCACCTTCAATATTTACACGGAGCTCCCAGAAATGCAGGGCAAAGCCTGAACCGAGGGAAAAGGGAAGGGAAAACGGAGAGCCCATCCAGCCAAGTTGCCAAGGCAACTCCAGGCAGCTGATGGCTGGAGTTGGGAATTCAGGAATTCAGCAGCGGGGTCTGGGAAGTGCTGAAGGCTGAAGGGCAGGGAGAGCCCTGCCTGAGCCAGGCCGAGGTCCTCCAGCTCCCAACTCACTCAAAGTAACCATAAATGAAAGAAAAACAGGGGAATTTGAAATGTTTTCTACCCCAAGGGGGTTTTTTTGTAGAATCCCAGAATTGTGAAGGCTGGAAAAGTCCTTTGAGATCATCCAGTCCCAGCAGCGACCAGCATCACCATGGCCACCTTTAAACCATGTCCCCAGGAGCCACTTCCACACGGGTTTCACAGTCCCCACTCCCAGCTCCAAGGCTGCTTTCCAGAATTTTCTTTCCCCCCTCAGACACTCCTTTCCTCTATTCCTAATGCTATGAAATATGGAAGATAGAAAGAACATTTCCAATGAAGTTGTTAACTCTGTCCTAAACCTCTTTTTCAGGGATGAGAGGATGGAAATCACTTGACGGGCATTGATCAAATGCTGTCATTAAATGCTTTTTTATCACCCCCCAAATTCTGCAGTAGGTGCGGTCTGAATGCTCCTTATATGAAATACTGCTCCAAAAGGGAGCTGGATTTGATGATCTTTATGGATTTCGTTCAGCTCCAGAAGTTTCTGTGATTATTTCTAACAATCATCAACAAAAAGGTTGGAGAAATACAGATCCAAACCTTGATTCTCCTATATTTATTATGACAACCTGGCCCAGCAGCAGCCTGGGATTCACAGGGTGCAATGAAATCCTTGCTAAATCATCACCTCATGGAGAAAATTGCTTTTTTAATTTAATGTTTCTCTTTCAGCTGGTTCTGCAGAGACATGCTAATTTAGCAGCCTAATTTGTTATCAGGAAGAACATTATCCCCAACATGAGTTCTCCCCAAATCACTTCCAAGTGAGACCAAAGGCTCACACAAGCAAGGCTGGGAGCAGAGGCACAAATTGTCTCCTTCATTAGGGAATAATGGGGAATCACGGGCCAGCCTGGGGACCCTGCAGCAGCAAAGGTGAGAATGATGCTCTTGGCTGCTGGTTTGGGCAAAAAAACCTGAGAGCTCAGGGAAAAAACAGCAGCTTTTTGCTGGGGATGTGGCATGGCAGAGGGACAACAAAAAAGGGGCCTTCTTCAGGTAATGTTGGTCCCAACACTCATTCTGGATAAAGACAGGAACATTCCTGCTGGGATGGGTGAGTAAACACTGCTGAGATCTGGTCAAATACAGGATAAAACCCTCAAGTAGCTCCAGAGATCCTTTGTTGCTTTGTAACTGTGAATTCTGCAAGGCCAAGGATGGCAAACCTGAGTGCTCCCAACCAAACCTGAGTGTCCCCATCCCATCCCATCCCATCCTGAGTGTTCCCAACCAAACCTGAGTGTTCCAAATCAAACCTGAGTGTCCCCATCCCACCCTGAGTGTCCCCATCCCACCCTGAG
>NW_024580672.1:22607388-22642719 GCF_017639235.1 Corvus kubaryi
ACCTGAGTGTCCCCATCCCACCCTGAGTGTCCCCATCCCACCCTGAGTGTTCCCAATAACACCTGAGTGTCCCCAGCCCACCCTGAGTGTTCCAAATAACACCTGAGGGTTCCCAGCCCACTCTGGGGGTTCCCAGCCCACCCCGCTGACCCAGAGCCCTTCAGACACAGACTGGGACCAAAGCTGAGCCCAAGGGTGCTGAGGCAGCCCTGCTGTTCCCCTGAGCAGGGTGGGGGTGTCCCTGGAGCTCGAGGCCCAGCAGGAGGGAGCGGGCCCTGCCGATAATCCTTAGTAATGGATCATTTGTTATTTGGATGCTGCTCTGGCAATGTTTAGCCTCTGCATTAGTGATCAATCCCATCCTGATCACCCCCGTCATCTCCGTGTGCCACCTCCCCTCCTCTCCTCTGCCCCAGCCCCTTTCCCAGCTCCCTCAGCCATTCCCACAGGATTTATTCCTCTCCCTTTGGGCTCTAAAGGCACCTCTGGCATGGAGAGGAGTAAAAATACCCCCAAACCTGAATTCAGATGATTTTTGCCCAGCAGTGCCTGTTGCAGTCCCCCGCTCCTCAGCTGAGCTCCCTCCCTGCCCTCACCCTTCTGGAATTGCTCATTTCTTCATTTCTTACAATTTTTATTGCTCTGCCTTATCTGTAGAACTGGAACATTTTTTAATACAGCCTCTGGAATTTCCCAAACTCCCAGGGTTGGTTTCATCCATCTCCACAATCCAGGGGGCTTGCCTAAAACACAGACAGGGCCCTGACACGCGAGGTGAGGGAACCATTCCCAGAACATCCCAGGGAAAGGCTGCTGTGCATTCCCTGCGTGGCTCAGCAGGCACAGGGCAGGGCTCTGCTCCTCAAAGATAAGCTGGGGCAGGGAATTTATTGCTGCCAGCTCCAGTTCCATTCCCTGGCAGGTGCTTGGATGCTGATAATGGAAAGAATTCCGTTATTTTCATAAGAGAGATCTCGGAAGAAGAACAGATTTATTGGTTTCTGCCTGCTCAGAGGTGGAAGGGGGCTGTGGCCTGAGAATATCCCCTGCAGCGAGCACTGGAGAGCAGAGCTGGATTTCCTGCTGCTTCTCCAGGGGGTCAGAAGGCAAGAATTGGGAATTTTTTGGAGGATTGGTCATTATTCCAAGTGCTGTAACTGAGTCAAGTGCTGGAGCTTCAGCACCGAAGGAGCTTCTGCTGAGCTGCACCAAAAAAGTGCTGGGGTACAATTTGGGTTATGTTTGGGTTATATTTGGGCACAAGTTGGGTTACGTTTGGGTATAATTTGGTTTGTATTTGGGTACAATTAGGGTTATATTTGGGCACAATTTGGGCACAATTTGGGTTTTATTTTGGCACAATTTGAGTTGTATTTGGGTATAATTTGGGTTTTATTTGGGTACAATTTGGGTTATATTTGGGTATAATTTAGGTTATATTTGGGCACAATTTGGGTTTAAGACACCCCCTAAAATCCCCTGACAGGCACGGCCACCCTGGATTCCAGCCTTAGCAGGAGGGAACTCAAGGCAAAGGCAATGTTTCCCAGGATTTTTGCACTGCTCTTCCCTGGAGTGGGAAGATCACAAGGTGATAAAATCAAAGGGAATGGCTGATTTAACAAGGAGCCTTTTCCATGGAATGCAGCCCAGCCCTGCCTTGCCCAGGGTGCAGCTGTCCTGTGGGTGGGTTTTCCATGGGCCACGAGCACTGGTGGAGCTCCCAGCATGGACCTGACTTAATTGGGAGCCGAGCGCAGGAATTGATTTTCTGTACCTGAAAATTCAGGGCAGTGCTTGGAAAAGCCCAAGGAAGAATTGCTGGGATGAAAAACCACAATTACCCAGCACCAGACACGAGTTCAGCACTCATGTTTTGTAATCACCACAATTGAAACAGCTTTTATGATCTCCAGGAGTGGATGTAGGACGAGACTAAAGAGTTGTGATGATTTCCCAATGATTTACCAACCATTTCCATGAGGTTTGTGTTGAAATGAAGAACTTTTTCCAGTGTAGGGGATATTTTTCAGGACAGGTGCCCCCAACAGTGAAGCCGTTGGATCAAACCACACCATGAGGTTAAAACCAGAATTTCTTGGCCTTGCACGTGCAAAAGTCATGGGAGAGGCTTAACAAGTGTGGGCTTTGTCTGGTGCTGAAGTTGGTGATGAGGGGAGGAAAGGAAAAATTCAGTGAGGGAGGAGAGAAAGGGACTGGGAGAAATAAGTGATCAAAGTAATAAATGCATGGGAAAGAGGAGGTGTGGTGGGACAGCTGGCAGAGGATCAAAGGCACAGGGATGGAGCTGGAAACAGAAATGAAGCCCCACGGGACAGGGAAAGGAAGAGTTTAGGCAAGGAAGGAGAGGACTTGGGAAAATCCCAGCCTGGCCCAAGGTGAGAGCTGTGGAGGGAGGAGCAGGGATGGGGTCAGTGGGGAGGTCCAAGGGACTCCTCTGTGCTGGGAAGGTCCCTAAAGGGCATTGAGGGCACTGTCCTTGTTCCTGGTGGAATTTCTGCTGTTTCTAATCAAAGAGAATTTTATTGTTTCTGATCCATCCAATTCCAGCAGAATCGAGGAGGAAAATGGTGTTTGGGCTCTCCTGGATGAGTTTGCAGCCCTGAGTCCATGCATTCGATATTTTTCCTGTCATAACAAACCATTTCAAGCTGCTGCAGTTTATGAGAATGGACTAAACCCAATAATCCCTGCTGACCAAGTGTTTGTAGCCCTTTAATTGGCCTTAAAATCCCACTGGGGGGGAGCGGGGGGGGGTTGTTTGGTTTTGGTTTTTTTGTTTGGTTGGTTTTTTGTGGGTTTGGTTGGTTGGTTTTGTTTGGTTTGTTTTGTTTTGTTTCTTTGGCATCCTAAAAATGATCTTTTCTGTGGAAGTAATTACACATTGTGTGCTGCTGTGCAGTTACTGCTGTGTGTTTTAGAAAGACACTTCGAGAATATTTTATTGAAAGTGGGATGGGAGGTGCAAAAATCTTGGGGGAGCTTTGCTGAACCCAGGCAGCTCCTGCAGGGAGGGGTGGCAGATCCCAGCTCCTGCAGGAAAGGATGGATGGGAAACCTCCATTTAGCTCTAGGAAAACACGACTTTTCCTTGATTTTTCTGACCTACCATTTTTGCAAGCCAAGCTCAGCCTTGCTTTGCAGACAGGGAATATCCAATGTCCTGCGAATGCTTAAGGAGGGACCATAAATGAGATCTTTTGGTTGTGGTTTGGCTGAGTGGGTTGGGTGTGACTCCAGGGAGGTTTTCCTGTGCCTGTGGCCACCCTGGGGATCCTGCAGGGATCTGTGTGGCCGTGAGGAGCAGGATCCTGGAGCTGTTTCCATCATTTCCTTTTTTCCTCTTTTGCTGTTCCCCATTTTGCTGTTTCCTACTCACTCTGCAGCTCTGCCATGCTTTGCTGGATGTGCTCAGGTACATCCATATTCCCGCTGTTAATCCATTCAATCCTAGCAGGGAGTTAATTAATTAGAGGTTGCTTTTCCAGCGGTTCTCCCCTGAGGATTCTCCCGGGAGCTGCATTCCAAAGGCGCTGTCCCTGGGCGTCCCCTCTGCCCGAGGGTTCCTCAGGCAAACAGAGCAGAGGAGTCAACACTCCCAGTGCTTGAAATCGATGTCCTGAGAGGGGCTCTGGAATCAGGTACCTGGAAAAGCCACACAGAGATGAGATGAAATCAGAATAATCGGAATTTTAGGTCATTTTTTGGCGTCAAGGGGTCCTGGAGCACATTTTGCTCTCACCCACATAAAGATGGGTTTGTGTTTGCCTTTATTCCCTTCTCCTCTGTTCTTCCCTTCACATCTGGGAGGAAATCCTCACCCTCCCTCATCCCAACCCTTTTGGTTCCCGGGACATCACCGGGTGTCAGGAGGATTTGAGGTATTTTTATTTCATTTAGTTTGCCAATCACTAGGGAATATCTGTGTTTGGGGGAATGAAGGAGCAGCCATATGGGCCCCTGCTGGGATGAGTGACACCCCGGGAATCCTCTAGGAATGAGGGAAAGGAGAGTGCTTATTTCTGGCTTTGATCTGCACAAATTCATCCAATGTTTTCCTTGGCAAACGGGTGTTTGTCAACACAAGGGATAAGACAGACAGGAGGGAAAATATTGCTCTTTGTTTGTGCTGAGTGCTTC
Organism: Corvus kubaryi; assembly: GCF_017639235.1. Taxonomy (NCBI): domain Eukaryota; kingdom Metazoa; phylum Chordata; class Aves; order Passeriformes; family Corvidae; genus Corvus; species Corvus kubaryi. Next base: position 22,611,550 of record NW_024580672.1, read on the forward strand.
ACTGTGCCATGGAATTCAGGGAATCCTGGAATGGTGTGGGTTGGAAGGGACCTTAAATCCCATCCAGTCCCACGTGGGACGCCTTCCAGACTCCCAGCTCTGGGCTGGGGACAAGGTGGGCATCGGGCACAGCTTGGACCCGATGGGCTGGGAGGGCTTTTCCAGCCTCAGGGATTCTGGGATGCTGTGAAAGGGTCCAACCCCTCCAGCACTCCAGCTCCTGTAACTCAGCAGCTTCCCAAAGGAACGTCCACACCCAGCTGGACACCGTCCCCACACGAGGCTGAGCTCCCATCGAGGAACCTGAACAAACCTGAGCTGAAACGCCAATAAAGTGTGAATATGCTGTATTTTCTGCACAGAAGCCATGGCAGAGTTTGGATCACTGTCTCCAGCCAGAAAAGCAGAGGGCTGAGAAATGCACGGAGGGCAGGAATTAAAGTTGGCTTTCCTGCAGGAGCTGGAGCTGCACTCCCACACCCCTCTCCTTCCCTTGCCGTGAGATTTACACCCAGCTCCTCAGCCACTCACGAATATTGGAAGAATAGGACAGTGAAATGCACTGTAATTGAAAGGATATTAATTACAGCTCATCTCCTGTTCCACAGCTCTCTGTAGGATCAGCTGGGCAGAGCCACTCTCCAAAGGCAGCGAGTGCTGCTGGATCCAGGCTGGAGTTATCTCTGCCGGCAGGAGCCAGTCATTAATGCCAAGTGGTCAGGCAGTTCCCAGCCTGAATCCTTCACTGTTTCAGGCAGGAAAAAGCTGTTACTCACCTCAACCAGCAGGATTTGCCTTGGTTCATTTGCTTTTGGGTGGGCAGGAGCTGTGGGGTTTTGTGGTTATCACTTCCAACAAATCAATGCAGGGAGCAGGACATGGAAATCCCACCCCCGGCAGCCCCCGGATGAAGGAGGATGAAGGAACTTTTCCTTGGCTTTTCCTGATACTTCTCCTTCCAGCAGCTCAGCTTTTCCATGCCGGAGCCAATGCTCACTTCCTGCAAATGAACCCCATGGGAAAAGCTGCTTGAATTTCCTTATTCTATTTCCTCATAAATACCTTGATAAATCCTCCACAACCATCCATCCACACTGAGGAGCCATTTCTTGCTTCCCAGACCTGTAGCAATTCGCTTCTTAGGATTCCAACACCTCCGTGACCTTATGGAAGCCAAACTGAAACTATTTAATTTAAATAATTTTAAATGTTTAAACTGGAAACCTGCTGTCATTGGTCACAAGGAACTCATTCTGCTTTGGGGGATGTGATACAGACATTTGTACTTTGTATATTTGTACTTCTTCCAGTGGTTATCCTTAAAAAAGTGATAAAGAGTCATGGCTCTCAGTCTGTTTATCACAAAATTAATGTAAGAATGGGTTAATGAGGATATTAATCACTGTTAATTGCCAGAAATGCAGCTGGACTCTGAGTTCTCCATGGCAGAGACAGCTTCAAATCTCACCACTCATCCCAGCTCAGACCTTTGAGAAAAATCAGAGAGACTGGGATTAAATGGAGAAATGTGGAGAGAGCAGAGTTGGGAGAAACTTCCCCATCCCTGGCAGTGCCCAAGGCCAGGCTGGACATTGGGGCTGGGAGCAGCCTGGGACAGTGGGAGGTGTCCCTGCCATGGCAGGGCTGGCACTGGGTGGGCTTTGGGGTCGCTTCCAGCCCAAACCAGTCCAGGATTCTCTGCTCCTACGAGACAAAAAGAACTTTGAATCAAAGTTGGGAAGGCAAACACACTCAGCTTCTGTAATTAGGAAGCACCTTCCCTTCTCTGTATGTCAGATGTAAGATACCACAGAGCAGCCATAAAATGAATAACTTTGGATTTTGATAAAAAACCCCATAATTCTGAACCATAAATAAATCAAAAATCATGTCCACAGCTCCTGCTACTTCGAAATCGCAGCTGACAAAGGAAATAAAAGCTTGATGGTGACAGATAAGTGTGAAAGCAAGCTCTTTTCACTTGATCTGCTCCAGCAGTCATTAAATACCGATGTGCTGACAGCTCAGGAAAAACAACCACCAGGCTTTTATTCACTTGCTCCTGGGCTTTGAGCAGGATCAGGGCCAGGACAGGAATTTAATACAATAATTCTGGACCAAGTCCTTCATTCATACCCCTCCTATTGCATTATTTGGGTTTTGTTGGCCAGTTCACAAAATCCGACCCTCCCTGTCCATCTCCCCCATCCAGAGCCAATTTCCTCCCTAACGAAAATCAACCCAACTTAATTTAAATCAGGATCAAACCACCACAGCTCTGATGACCTTTCATGTCCAGGTGGTCTTTTCCAGCCCTAGGATTCCATGATTATGATTTTATTTTTAAAAAGCTGAGTTTTCCAGCTCAGAGGGATGAGCCAAACCCAGCTCATTCTCCCAGAGGAATGAGCCAGAATCTCTCTCTCCTCTCCACTCATGGCAGTTATTCTGCCACTGTCACTTGTGCTGCAATGAGCAAATGCTCCTCCTTTGTTGGGATTTATAATTATTGCTAAAAATGGTAAAATTATGCCAGGAAATATGGAGCAGTCAGCAACAAAGAAAAGCAGTTTGCTTAATTAAATATGGGACGTTTCTGGTATTTTTAAAATTATAATTTAAATATGTCTGCATACTGTGATGGTTTCTTTGATTGAGAGAGAAAAAAGGGGCTTAAAACGTTATTCCAGCTATTCCCCCTGCCAATAAAAATAAGGACTGGACTGTCTGCATGGCCAGGTCCAGTGAGGTGGAGGTGATCTTTGAGCTTTTATTGGGGATATGATAATTCCTGGCTCCTAAAGCAGGTGTTTAATTGTTCCATGGAAGCTGGAAATGGAACCTGTGCAATCCAGGGAAATTTTAAATGGAACCTGGGCAATCCAGGGAATTGTGAGTGGAACCTGTGCAATCCAGGGACTATTTTTCACGGAAAGGGTTCTCAGGCACTGGATCAGAGTGCAGGGGTGGAGTCAGCACCCCTGGAAGGGTTCAGGGGATGTGTGGATGTGGCTCTTGGGGCTGTGGTTGGTGGTGACCATGGGGGTGCTGCTGGTTGGCCTGGGTGACCTTGAAGGGCTTTTCCAACCTTAACTGCTCTGGGATTCTGTGATTCCGTCTGCTGGAATGCCAGTGATCTCCCAACAGAGCTAAACCACCCCAGTGTGCTGTGTACTATCCAGGGCAGGGGTTCTGTGCAGCGTTTTTGGCATCCCCAGGGGCTGTGGGAGCTCTGTGGTTTAAACCCAAACCAGTGAAGCCTCGTTCCCTTCATAAACACAATTCCAGCAATGAATTCCTCATATTCCATGCTGAAGTGTTTCCATGAATTCACAGGAGATGAAAGGATATCCAGAGTCTCTCTGGAGACATTTTAGAACATTTATGAAAACAATTAATGAAATTAAATCCCATTAGTTCTGGATTGGCCCTTGACATTTGTCACACTGAGAACTCCTCTGAGCTGGGGGGACACCCTGACTTTCAATAATGTCTGATGGCTTTTCTCCCTGACTTCTCTGTGTTATTCCTCCTTGTACAAGTGGCACTGAGCTGGCAGGTTGTGTTTTTATCTGGGATGCAGTCTTTGCTCTGGGATGCAATTTTCAACCTGCCCTTTGCAGCCATCTCTCCACGTGCCCCCCTGTCACTGGCACCTGTCAGCACATGGTTTGTGTGCTCAGCCATCAGCTCCAACACCACAATTCACCCCTTTAACAACAGCACAATCACAGAGCTTGATTTCAGTGCTGCTCAGTGGCTCCCTGCATGTGTGGAGGGAAGGCTGGCCTGGTGTGTTTAATACATCCCAAAGTTTCTCAGCTCTCTGCTGGACTCTCACCCCCAGCACCAGGGACAATTGTTATGGAGCTTTCTTGGGATACAGACCTTATTTCTCCAGGCAAACAAAATTCAGGGAGCAATAACAAAACTGCATTGGCCAAGGGGGTTTTCCCAGCTGATGGAGTATTGGAACAGAGCAAGTGTCCCACTGAGCAGGTGGGAGAGACCTCTGGGGCCTGAGGGTGTATCAGTACGAGATGTTCTTCAAAATGACACCAAGCTTTATTAGAGAGCTGGACATGAGGATTGGAGAGAGGTCTCTGTACCCAGACCTGGCACAGGGTGCCCAGAGCAGCTGGGGCTGCCCCTGGATCCCTGGCAGTGCCCAAGGCCAGGCTGGACATTGGGGCTTGGAGCAGCCTGGGACAGTGGGAGGTGTCCCTGCCATGGCAGGGGTGGTACTGGATGGGCTTTGAGGTCTGTCCCAACCCAAACCATTCCATGATTCCCTGATTCTCTGACCTTCCCTGCACTGAGGTCAGATCTGTAATTCCCTGGATCCTCCTTCCAGCCCTTCTGGCAGAGTTTGCCCCCCTGGCCACCCTCCAGTCCCTGGTGAGCCAGGACTGCTGGGAAATGATTGATTGAAGATGATTACAGACAACATAAAAGTCTGACTTTTCTTGAAGAACCAAAACAGAAAATGTGTCTTATCTCCTACTTCTGCAGCCTCCTCCGGGTCAGGGCTCAGCTCAAAGCTTTTTGTGGAGATTTTCCTGTGATCCCAGGATTCTTCTCCTTTTTTTTTGTCTGTCTCCAACTTCAAACCCAGCAGCCTGCACATGTCCTTTCCACATGCCTTTGTTTTTGGGGTAAGCCTGTTTATCTCCAGACTGGAAAACATGATTAGCGCCACTGTCCTGCTCCATAATGGAACACGATGAATCAAACCCACTGATTTAAGGGCAAGGCAGTGGGACTTTGAGGGAGGAGGAAGTTTTTCAGTAGGTTAGGGGGGCAAAAAAGGCTGGGAAAGAATAAAGAGGATAAATCGTGGTAGATAAATTAAAATGAAAAAGATCAGCTATTATGCAAAACTCTCCTGGTGTACATCATAAACGTTTGCTTTTTTATGGAGTCCCCACCACTGCAAATGCACTGCTGGCTACGAGAACATTTTAATAAAGGCCATTAAAACTCATTTCTCTGATATATATTCTAAAGGGTAAGAAATCCTGAAATCATTTATAATGCTTATTACCACTGCTGGAACAATCCTTAAAGGTCTCTGGCAGGGAGTTCCTCTTTGGGAGGCTTTTATTGGGGGAAAAAACATTCCCTGGAGCCTTTGGTGGGGATTTGAGCTGGGCTTGGGGGGCTAAGCAGGCTGGGACTTGGGGAGTGCAGGTTGGGCAGAGCTGGGGCTGGGGCTCCACTGGAATATTCTCCCTCGGGAATGTTCAGGATGTCCTGGCTCTGCAAAGCTCCAGGAGCATCCAGTGGAACACAGAGAGGAGGAAAAAGCAGGATAACCTAGGGAATATTCCCTGATTTCCCACGGGGCTGTGGGATGTCAGTGGGGGGCATTTCACCCCCAGTTTCCTGGGTATCACATGTTAATTAGTGTTAATTAGTGGAGGGGCAGCTTTGGCTTCGAGTGCAAACACTTCCTGAGGAGCTGAGGGATCCCCCAGGAGCTCCCACGGCGGGCACTGGTCGTTCCCTCATCCTTGTGCCATCTGTGCCAGATTTTATTCCACATCGATCCTCCCTGGGTGGGAACGCTGGGATTTGCTGTGGCACAAACCCCTGGAGAGGTGCAGCAGGATGGGATGGGGGTTGGCGCTAATCAGGGTGAGACAAAGAGCAGTTTAATCCCAGTATTGCCCTCTTTGTGTTTGAGAGATCCCATGGGAGCAGCGAGGAACTGAAGGAGACTAAACCCAGCTTTACCTTGAGGAATTGTATAAATGTGTCTGGTGTTGGGTTATTCCTGCACCTTTTCATGCTTCCTCACATATCTCTCCTGGGGAAAAGGCACATTGTTTGTTCCCAGGGATATAAAAAATCAGGGATATCTGAGGAAAAACTTCCAGGGGTCACTGCAGGCGGGTTGGTAAATATTGCACGGCTGCTGAATGCTCATTTGCTGTAATTAAAGCTGAGGGGCAGCTCACAATTAGTGATGGGGAGAGGGGAATCAGAAGGGGCAAAACCACTCAAATTATTTATTGCAGATATTTAGACCTTGATCACGCAGGGCCCGGGGTGTCTAAGGGGTGTTTGACAGCGAGCTGGGGTGGGCTTGGCTGTCAGCTGCGAGATTTACCCTTTTTTTGTAAGTTTGAGTTTAGAGGTGCATTGTTTGTGAGCAAAGGAGGATCCCCCCAGCCTTTGGGGCTGCTGGTGGGGGAGAACAGGGTTTGGGGATGGGCTTGGCTGAACAGTTGGCCTTGATGGTCTTGGAGGCCTTTTACAGCCTAAATGAGCCTGTGACTCTTTAATTACAGCTCGAGCCTGTCCTGACGTGGATCTGAGTGGGGATTTGGGAGCTGTGGTGTGTGGAGACCATCCCTGGGTGACACCAGTGCCTCTCGAGAGCCCAGAGTTCAGCTTGTGCAGCTCCACCTTCCCCAGGAACCTTGAGCCGTTTGCAATTCCAGCACCAATCCTGGCTGTTAATTTGGAATAAATCCATTTTTTTGGGATACTGTGCAACCAGAGTGCCTTGAGCTGTGACAGCCTCACCAGCCTCTGCCAAACCTTGTTCCAGGTGCTTTGTCAGCGTTTCCTGCACTGCCCTTCCAGAGCCTCCCCCAAACCAGACCCCAAATCTCAGCTTAGGCCCACAAAAAAGATGAGGAAAAATATCCATTATTGCCACCCTGAACTTTAATTTTCTCTAATAAGCCCCACAGTTCTGGCCACGTGAATTTAACTCCCCCTCTGTTGGAAGCCCAGAAGGAGAAATAATCATGGATGTAGAGACAGATCTTGTTCTGTGCTGGAGGGATGCCAGAGCAAACAAAAGGATGGGTTTAGCCTGGAGGCGTTGGCTGCTGCAAGGTGAGAACCCCTTGTGTTTGCTGAGCACCACGAGAGCCCCAGCAGCTCATTTCCTCTCAGCCAGTGCACAAATCCGGGATTCAGCAGGCAGGAAAGCAGCGCTGGGTGCTGGAGTTTGGGATGGAGCCGGGTGATCTGCCAGAGTGGAAATAGAGGGAGGAACTGGAACTTCTTCCTGACACAGCACAGCAGGCTGGGCCAGAAATGCTGAGCAAAATTATTTAAATTAATTCAGTTTCTCAAAATGAACCCAGGATTTTTGCATTAGATTGAGTTTGGACTCAACACAATATTCCGGGAGGATCTTTAAGGTCCCTTCCAGCCTGAACCATTCTGGGATTTGATGATTCTGTGATTTCCTTTTGTTCATGTCTCCACCAGAGACCCACCCACTCGGGAGCCTGACCTGGCTTCAAGGAGCCCTGGAAACTCCCTTAGGAAACGGAGCCCTGGGGTCCTGTGCCACCCCCACGGCTCTGACAGGCTCATCTCTGCCTGTGATCCCATTCTGTAGGATTTACAGCCTGGATGGGAGAAGGGAAGGGAAATGAGATGCCAGTGACATGGAAATGAAGGCAATGAACTGCAGAGAAATGTCAGGTGAATTATTTCAGAAATTTCCTCTGTTTCACCGTGTCTTATTCCCCACTTTGCACCAGGCTGACCCTTTAGGCACTGATGTTATCTCAGCTTCCATCTGCCAGGAGCGACATGGCCAGGCTGGAGTGCAGCAGGAGGGGAGCTGGACTGAAATCGTGGATGTGTGCAGGAAGCAGCGCAGAGAACAGGCTGAGAGCCTCTTGTAGCACCCCTGCTCCGAGCTTTGGGATCAGCTGTGTTAATAACTCACCCAGCAGCGCTCTGAGCCAGGAGATCCAGGCTCTGCATGAGCCTCCTGCTCCTCCAGGATCGCTCCCCTCCCTGCCAGGAGCTGCTTTGGGCTGTGGGATCCCCTGGGATCCCAGAGGTGATCAGGGCTTTAACACTGACCTCGGCGTGCAGGGCATGGGCCCAGGATCCCAGCGGTGCCTCAGGGGGATGGCCCTGCTCCCGAAATCCAGAACTGCTCCGTGTTTCAGAGCTGCAGCACAGCTTTGGTGTCTCCAGAAGAGCAGCAGGGGAATTCTTGCACCTTGGCTCCTCCCGGTGTGGATCAGCAGGATGCACATCCCATCCCATCCCATCCCATCCCATCCCATCCCATCCCATCCCATCCCATCCCCTCTCTCTCCCAGGCAATGGGAATTGTATGCCCTTAGTGGGTTTTTTTATCAGAGGTAGAGAGTCCTTTATTTAGGGCAAAACCACTACTGAGCAGGTGTTTTAGAGAGAAGGTGAAGCCTTCCTGGACTCACAACTCCCTTCTTCCCCCAGGGTCTGGCTGGTGACTTTAAACCAAAATAATTCCAGGTTCTGCATCCCTGAGCCCTCTTCCCTCCCCCAGGCTCTTGCTGTACATCCCAGTGATGTTTGAGGGCACTGCAGCTGCTTTGGGAGAGCACCCTGAGCTGTTCCAGGCTCCCTGAGCTCTTCCAGGATGGCCCCTCAGCCCTTTCCTGGCCACTCAGTTGTTTTCCAGCAGGTCCATGGGTTTTGGTGCTGGTCTGGGTGGCCCCAGCAGCGCTGAAGTGCTGCTGTGGAGTGAGGCTGCCCTGTCTCATCCCTACTGCCTGCTCAGAACTCAGGGATGCAGGTGAAAAGCTAGGGGATGATGTTATTGTAGCTCCTGATGCTGAAATCCCATTTTAAATGCCATTATCTTTGGTTTTATTGCTCCAAGATTATTACAGCAGTCTCGGATTGTAACGGCCAAGTGGGAAAATAAACTGTGGGAACAAAAGCATGGAGGGAATGTTCAACAGGGCTTTGCAAGGATGGGCTTGGGCAGCTCTGGCTTCCACTGCTCTGTTCAAGAGCCATAAACCACAGTCCAGATTCCCAAAAAACCCCTTTAAATGTGGCACTAAGAACACCAGGCTGGGGTTTACAAGATTTCTTTAGCTGAGGGAGGAAGGAAGGAATGAAACCACGCTCTGAAAACTCTTAATGAGCTTCAGAATTAGCAGCAGATAACGAGGCTGGGTTCTACCTCCTTCCCAGCAGGTGTTAAGCAGCAACAGGACCCCACTGCTGAGCCCATTTGCAGGGAGTTTGTGCCCCCAGTGCCCAGGTTTCATCCACACCAATAACAAGGGACTCACCTGGAAGCTTCTGTGTGACTGAGGAAGGAGGAACACAGAGCCTGTACAGAAATACTGCTCCTCTGGTGCAGCAAGGGGCACAGCTCAGGAGTTTGCTCCCTGCTGGTCTCTCCTGCTCTCCTCCATTGGGATGTTCCTGGGTACTTTGTAAAGCCTCATGATCAAGAAGTCTTAAACTAAAATAACTTTTTTTTTTTTTTGGATGTTTCACATTTAAAATTTGTCTCTGTTGCACCAAGGGATGATGGGTTATGTAATTTGGGACTAATTTAGGACTAATTTTTTGGGCTGACCAGAGTTAGTTTAGGACTAACTAATTTTAGGGCCAACATTTTAGGATTAATATTTTAGAACCACCTTCAGGACTGCTTAGGTCTTTGTTGCAGAATGCTTTTGGAGGAGACTGAGTTTTATGTGATCAAAGTTTCAGGATGATCTTGGAGGCCTTTTCCAGCCTTCCTGACTCCATGACTCTGGATCAAAGGACACGGTGACCTTTTTCCAAGAGTGGTTTTCAGTCCCAGTTTAAAACTTGAACCTCTTTGTCTTTGGGATTTTTACACAGATTTTTTTCCTCTCCTTCTTAGATCTGTTTATTCTTGTTCATTTGAGGGTTTATGGGATGTTTGCCCCCAGTTTTCCTGTTCCAGCCAAAGCCAAAAGCTTTAATTCTGTTTGGGTTGCTATCTCCTGCTCTGAGTTCCTGGGACAGCTTCCACGGCCAAGAGCTGCACCTGCTCTTTATTTGCTCTCCGTGGTGAAGCCCCACTGCTCCACACAGAATTCCCATCATTCTGAAGTGAGTTTAGTTGTGCAGGGAAATATCAACACATGGATCAGCTCCAGGGACGTCAGTGGGACGGAAAAAACCCGTGGATTGCCCAGGCAGAGCCTGCTTCCACGGAAAATGGATGAGCACTCCCTCCTGCACCTGTCTGCTGGGCATTTCTTGATGGAGGTATCAAAGCAGAATCCCCTTCCACGGGAGAGGCTTCCCTTGGGACAGAACCCATCCGCCTGTGAGTCAGTGAGAGCAGGAGCACAACAAACAGCCCCGCAGGCCTGAGCAGGGGTGCAAGTGTGGAGCGAGGCTGTTTACTCCTACTCAATTCTGCTTTTTGCCCTGGCAGGCCCAGCCAGGAGGGAACCCAGCCCAGATGGATTTGTGGAGCAACACAGCCGGGAGAAACACGGCTGAAAATCTGCTTTATAGACCTGCTTGGGTCCTCAGCTCCTCAGGGCTCGACTGCGCCGAGGTGGCAGCCAATAACCAGCGTTTCCCCTTCTAATCCCTCAGGATTTAAAAAAGGTACTGAAATGCTTGGTTTGCACAGTTTCTATGGGTTTTATTTTATTTTCCCCTACACAAGACTACCTGTGTCGAAAAACTCAAACAGCATTGGACAGATCATCCGCTGGACAGATCATCATCCCCCAAGTGGGCTGGAATTGCTGTGTCCCTTCTGGGATTTTGGGATTCCCTTCTGGCCATCCCTACCTGTGTTCCCAACACCTCCCGGGCGCGGAACCCCCTCGTGCTGGGAAGACCCCTCCATCCCAAGGAATTTTTTGCAGGGTTAAAAGCACAGCACTGGGACAAATCCCAATGTTTTAGGGACACATGGAAAAGGGCTGCAAAGAAAGGCACAAAGGAAAGGAAATTCCTGCATGTCCCTTCTGTTGGAAATGTTGCTCTTCCCCAGCTTCCCTGCCTGCCCATGAATTTCCTGAAGCTGCTCCCCTTTTCCCGGGTTGCTGGCTCTGCCCCAGAGCAGGAAGGTTGCTGCAGGTGTCACCTGCAGGTCAGGGCCCTCCAGAGCTGCCACAGCCTTGGGAAGGCTGCGCTGGAAGGAATTTTTTGGATTGTAAAGGCAAGCCCTTGGAGGTCAAATTCATATTTGTCCCTGCACCCTTCCTGCTTGTCCATCCATTCCCTTCCTGGGCATCGAGTGGAAAAGATCCCCTGTGAGCTGTAATTACAGAGTATTATGGGATAATAACTCCCCTGCCAGACAGCTAAAGACAGGCACAGGGCTAATCCATCCCAAAGCAATATCCCAGCGCAGCCTGGACCTGGGCCAGCCTGGGAGCCAGGCCCAGCCTCCCTGACACTGATTAATGGGGTTTGGCTGCTGCTGGATGGAGAGCAGACACTGCTTTATCCTCCCAGGCCACCCTGGCACCCCAGCCTGGGCACGGTCCTGCTGGAGGGAAGGGAGAGCTGGGACAGACACACCAGCACCTCTGGAGGCTGCTTCCCAGGAAGTGGAGGCACAAAATTGCATTTCTGTGGTTAGAGCTGAGCCTGGAGCTCGGCAGGACTGAGCTCAGCCCAGGCTGGAGGCAGAGCTTGGATCCCCCAAGTGCCAAATTTACCCTGGGACAGGGCTAAAACTGTGGGGATTGGGGTAGGACAACAGGAATGGGCTCAGATGGCACCAGGGGAGGGTCAGGCTGGATATTAGGAAAAATTTCCCTGTGGAAAAGATGCTCAGGCCTTGGCAGGGGCTGCCCAGGGAGGTGTGGTGTCCCCATCCCTGGAGGTGTCCCAGGAAGGCCTGGAGGGGGCACTCAGAGCTCTGGGCTGGGGACAAGGTGGGGATGGGGCACAGCTTGGGCTCAGTGGGCTGGGAGGGCTTTTCCAGCCTTAATTCTGGGATTCCCTCTGTCCTGGGGGAGGATCTGCTCCCAGCCCTAAGGACAGCACCGGGGTCAGGCAGCGGGAGCTGCAGCTGCAACCTAAGGACAAACTGGGAATAGTTCTGCTTTCTTTACTAAAATCACCATCATCACCATCATCATCACCATCACCACCATCACCACCATCATCACCATCATCATCATCATCACCATCATCACCATCACCATCCTCATCACCATCACCATCATCACAGTAACAACCGTGTTAGACGGGCACAGCAGCCCCGTCCTGCCGCTGGTCCCCAGCTCCCCACAGACACCGCTGAGAGCCAAAACGCAGCAATTTGGGACAATTGATGGCTCAGGCCGAGCTGCAGGGGTGGGAGGGGACAGGGGACAGGGGACAGGGGACGGGGGGAGGGACATGCCCAAGTGCCCGGCTTTGTTCTCCCCGTTTGAACCCCGCGTGCAGCAATGGCTTTAAGGGCTCTTTGTCACCCCCACCCAGCACCGGGAATTGTCCTGATGGAATGTGGGAAGGAGTGGAAGAGGAAATGCTCCTTCTGCAATTCCCAACATCCCAGACCATCCAACCCCATCCAGAGCAGCGCTGGGACTGCTCGGGTACTTTTGGAATAAGTGGATATTGCTGTTATATTTCTGTCTGCTGGATCGGCCGAGTGACAGGGAAACAGAAAATCCATTAGAAAATTTATCTGTGTACTGCTGTTGGGAAGTGGGAAGAAAACATCTTTTGATGCTTAGATACAAGGAGTGTGATGTTCAGGGAGGAGATAATCCCCCAGGACACGGCTCCTGCTCAGTCCATCATGCAAGGACCCGCAGCTCCGGGCTCTGCTCTCATTTCCTGCTGAGCTCGTGCTCGTATTTACTGTGCAGACAAAAGGGAGGGCACCAGTGAACCTTTATGCCAGAAAGGGAAGGATTTCTTAATAACTGATAGGGCATAAATCCAGGGATGGGAGGGGCTGGAGCACATATTGAAAGGTCCAAGCAGGCAGTGTTTGGTTATAATTTCTGATTAGGAAGGAGGGCAGAAAATGAGTGTTACAGTCACGGTTCGTTTTTATAGGATGGAAAAGGAGGGGTTGTGAGACACTGATCTGCAAGGATTTCCACCCAGCAGGGCTGCTGCAAATCAGATCCTCTGCCACTGCCAGAGGGGCCATGGAGTGATCCCAGGGCTGGAGCCTCTCTGGAGCCAGGCTGGGAGAGCTGGGAATGTTCAGCCTGCAGAGGAGAAGGCTCCAGGGAGAGCTCAGAGCCCCTTGCAGGGCCTAAAGGGGCTCCAGGAGAGCTGGAGAGGGACTGGGGCCAAGGCATGGAAGGACAGGACACAGGGAATGGCTTCCCAGTGCCAGAGGGCAGGGCTGGATGGGAGATTGGGCAGGAATTGTTCCCTGGGAGGGTGGGCAGGCCCTGGCACAGGGTGCCCAGAGCAGCTGGGGCTGCCCCTGGATCCCTGGCAGTGCCCAAGGCCAGGCTGGACATTGGGGCTGGGAGCAGCCTGGCACAGTGGGAGGTGTCCCTGCCATGGCAGGGGTGGAATGGGATGGGCCCCATCCAGCCTGACCTTGGGCACTGCCAGGGATCCAGGGGCAGCCGCAGCTGCTCTGGGCACCCTGTGCCAGGGCCTGCCCACCCTCAATGTGGAGTTGATCCTGCTTTGATCAAAGAATCAGGGAATGGTTTGGATTGGGGGGGACTTTTCAATGTCATTTCTCACACCCCCAAAGCAGGGACACCTTCAGCTGAGCGGGCAAGGTGGGGACGGATGGGCAGGAGAGGTTGGGCAGGGACATCTCCTCACCCACTGCCACCACCCCAGCAGGAGTCTGCTGATGTCTCAGGAGGTGCCCAGGTGTCCATGCTGGGCTCTGTGGGAATGCTGGATGTGGCTCCCACCCCTCCTTGCTCCCATCCCTCAAATCATGTCCTTGAACCCTTGAGGATTCCAAGGTTGGGCTGTGGGGCCCTCACTGCCACCCCCTCCCAACCCAACAGCCACCAGGGCAGCTTGAAGCAAGGAAACCCCAAACCAATGCTGGCAACTCCCCTCTCCTCTCTGTTCCACCTGCAGCTTTTTCCCTGGAAAAATGAACGGATTGTGAGGCAGAATAACATGATAAATCAAGCTGCATTTCTGTCCTAGTGGCAAAGGGAGAACACGCTTTCTATATGCTGAATATATTCATGGCTTCTATTACAGTAACGTTCCTTAAATTGATGATATTTATCAGTTGGGGAAAACAAACTGTTATATACAGGAGAAAATAATTAAAGGGGAGGGAAGAGCGATGGTGGCATCCCAGCAGTGGGGTGTGGAATGTCTGAACAGAAATATGGATGTGCTTTGGGTGCGTGTCAAGGAGAAAGGGAGAGAGAGGGGGGTGTTTCCTGCTCCAGTTCTAGCTCCAAACTCTCTTTGACCACAGTCACACACGGCCAGGATGAAATTCCATCTCCAGCAGCCTGCCCTGCCTTTACTTCCTCTGACTGGGAGAAGAAAAACTGCTCACAGGAGAGTTTCTGTCTCTCTCTGCAAACCGTGAGTGCCATCCACGCTGTGCTCCAGCTCTGTGCCACTGGGAAAAGGGGAGAACACAGCCTGCAACTTGAAGGGATCACTACAGCGAGGCCCAGGGAGGCTCTTCCATTTATTTAAGGGCCCCATCAGCTTTTCCAGCATTTCCCCTCCTTTTCCCAGCTCAGAGAAGTTGTCTGTGTTTGCCCAGGGTGAGAATTCCCGTGGAAATGCACAGGTTGGGAGCTGCCTGCTTCCATGGAAATGGGTTGGATCCCATTCCATATTCCTACAGCAAGGGGGTTTCAAGGCAAGGAGAGCACATCTGGCAACATCTGGAGTGCAGGAGGTGTTGCAGCATCCCTGTAGGAGTCCAGAAGGTGGCTCATGGAATGATTTGGGTGGAAAGGGACCTTAAATCCCAACCCAGTGCCACCCCTGCCATGGGCAGGGACACCTCCCACTGTCCCAGGCTGCTCCAAGCCCCAATGTCCAGCCTGGCCTTGGACACTGCCAGGGATCCAGGGGCTTCTCTGGGAAATGTGTTCCACACCCTCTGGGTAAAGACTTTCTTCCTGATTGAAACCTACACCAAAAAAAATGGGAATGTTTAGAAAACTTCTCTCCAGCTTCTCCAAACTCTCCGTGCTTATTTTTCACTCGAGTTCCTTTGCAGATGTTCCTCTGCACAGAAAACAGCTTGTAAACAGGGGAAAAATGGAAATTTCCTCAGTGCAACATAAATGGGAATGATCTACAGCTCTGGATAGAAAATATTCCGTGTAAAACTCCACTATTTGCAAAAGCAGATGTGACTCTGTGTTCTACATGGAACTCACACATTCCATTAAGGAATATATAATGTTGGCATCACCTGAAGGGAAAGAAGGGTTTGCTTGAGTTAATAGAGCTGGGGAAACAGGTGAATGGGTTTTTGCAGCTGATGGAGCTGCTCTGGAGGAGAATAATTCCTGGGCACGCCGTGCAATCCATCACCAGCTCGGGGAGAGAATGGAAATTGGGGAAAAACATCCATCCACGAGGAGAGCTTTTGTTGGAGCTCGGCACAAATGGCTTTGTTCCCTCGTGACAGCAGCACAGGGGCAGCCCTGGGTTTGCAGGGGCTGGCTGGGGTCACCCCGGCAGGGATGGGCTAAGGGATGTGTGGCACTGGGAGCACAGGAATGTGCGTTTTCCTCACTTTTCCCGATTGTTTGCATGTACAGCTGCAGTAACTCCTTGAAGTATTTGGGATGTCCAGCCTGGAGAAAGGAAGCTTTGGGGTGAACTAATTTCCAGTGCCTGAGGGGAGCCCGGGAGAACAATGGAGAGGGACTGGGGACAAAGGATGGAGGGACAGGACACAGGGAATGGCTTCCCAGTGCCAGAGGGCAGGGCTGGATGGGAGATTGGGAAGGAATTGTTCCCTGGGAGGGTGGGCAGGCCCTGGCACAGGGTGCCCAGAGCAGCTGGGGCTGCCCCTGGATCCCTGGCAGTGCCCAAGGCCAGGTTGGACATTGGGGCTTGGAGCAGCCTGGGACAGTGGGAGGTGTCCCTGCCCATGGCAGGGGTGGGATGGGATTCCATTTATGTCCCTTCCCACCCCAACCCTCTGGAATTCTCTGATTCTCTGGTTCCACGACTTCTCTTTTTGGTGAAATCACATTTTAATTGTCCTTCTGCTGCCCAGGCCCATCTCATACAGAAATCCCAGCAAGTGCTGACTTGCTCTTACCAAACAGGAAGTTGTTATCAGGATCCCAAATGTAAGGGAAGGATAATGGGTCAGAAAGGAGATATTTATGGACTTGAGTGTTTCTAGTGCAGCACTTTGCACACAATTGAAAAATGATCAGCCTGACATTAAAGCAAGCCTGGTATTAAGGCAAGGAAGGCAATAATTTTTAACTAATGGATTGTTCCATTTCATTTACATATCTTTTCCCAACAATTTTATGCTTAAAAAATCATTGCCCTTTTGAATTATGTGAGACTCTTTTGACTGTGAGGCTCCAGCAATTTGCCAGCCTCATGTGTGTAATTAGTTTAATTAGCACTACAGCTTTAATGAGAGGATCAGTGTCTGCTGTGTGCTCTGTTCTTTCCTGGACAAAGTGAAAAATTGGGTTTCTTAATCAGTTGCATCTGAAGAACTCTGGGCCTCGCAGTCTTCAGAGAGCGCCTGGAGACAGGGAATGTGTTTGGGGTTTTCTCCGGGTCCTTTGCTTTCAGTCCTGTCCAATTCCTCCAGTTCTGTTTAATGCCATTATTGATGATGTGGGCAGGGGATGCAGGGCACCCCCAGGGAGCCCGTGGGGGATTTCAGCGGGCTGGGATGTGGATCTGCTGAGGGCAGGGAGCTCTGCAGGGGATGTGGACAGGCTGGGTCCATGGGCTGAGCCCAGAGGGGTGAGGGTCACCAGGGGCAAGTCCCACACGGGGTCACACCAACCCCATGAATGCTCCAGGCTGGGGCAGAGGGGCCGGAGAGCTGGGCAAGGCCCTGGGGCTGGACACGAGCCCAGGGGTGCCCAGGGGCGCAAGAGGCCGATGGCCCCTGGGCTGTGCCAGCGCCAGTGTGGGCAGAGCCCCAGGGCAGGGACTGTCCCCTGTGCCAGCCCCAGCGAGGGACCCCTGGGATCCTGGGGCAGCTCTGGGCACATCCCACCAGGAGAGCCCTGGAGGGGCTGGAGCGTGTCCAGGGCAGGGAACGGAGCTGGGAAGGGGCTGGAGCCCCAGGAGCGGCTGAGGGAGCTGGAAAGGGGCTCAGGCTGGAGCAAAGGAGGCTCAGGGGGGACCTTGTGGCTCTGCACAAGTCCCTGACAGGAGGGGGCAGCCGGGGGGGTCGGGCTCTGCTGGCAGGGAACAGGGACAGGAGGAGAGGGAACGGCCTCAGGCTGGGCCAGGGCAGGCTCAGGGTGGGCAGCAGCAGGAATTTCCCCATGGAAAGGGTGCTCAGGCCTTGGCAGGGGCTGCCCAGGGAGGTTTGGAGTGCCCATCCCTGGAGGTGTCCAAGGAATTCCTGGAGGTGGCACTCAGGGCTCTGGGCTGGGGACAGGGTGGGCATCGGGCACAGCTTGGACTCGGTGATTCTGGTGGGCTTTTCCAGCCTCAGGGATTCTGGGATTCTGTGAGAGCATCACGCTCTGGTTTTCGGCTCAAATATCTGCATCCACCTGGGCTGTAGTCAGGAAATGTTCACTGGACTGAATCTCTCAGCTGTTAAAGTCTCTTCCCTTGGCCTTTCCAGGCCTCCCCTAATTATTAATTGTCCTCCAAATAAACAGCGTTCTTTTCTCCTGTGAACAGTGGTGCGTAATGGATGTGGAGAAGGAGGTGCAATGAATCTTCTGAAGGCAGGGAAGGATATTTCAGCAGCCCTGTGAAAGCCTGACATTGAGAACAACTCCTGGGGAGCTGTCAGGGGGACAACAGGAGAAGCATTAAGGATTTTTCAGGGTGTCATTAGCTCTGCTCTTAGCCCTGATGAGGCCCCAGTCTGGACATCGTTGTTCTGTCCCACAATAGAGGAATTGGAGTGGCACTGCAGGCGTGGGACCTCCCAGCTCCATTAAAGCAGTGTTAAGGCAAAGATCATTGTCTAAAAGGCAGGAAATGATAATAATTCTGCCGAAGCCTTTTGGGTTTGTTTGTTCTTCTGTCACTTGGTTTTCAAAGGGAGAAACACTCAGCAGAACCTCACAGCTCAGGCACGACGTTAAGAAAGGACCACTCCCCCAGAACGAACATTGTCATTTCTACAGCAAATTGTGCCTTTCTTCGTGCACCACACTCCTCTTTCCTGGGTGGTTGTGGCACCTTTGAATTCAGGTTTGCCCTTGTCAGAAAAACTATTTAATGTCCTCAAAATGTTTTATGAGAAACAATTTTAAGCAACCACAACACACAGAGAGAGACAAAAATCAGCGTTCTTCTCCAGTTCTTTTAGAAGGAAACTTTCAGAAGGGAAGGTGTGGCTGCCCCTGGATCCCTGGCAGTGCCCAAGGCCAGGCTGGACATTGGGGCTGGGAGCAGCCTGGGACAGTGGGAGGTGTCCCTGCCATGGCAGGGCTGGCACTGGGTGGGCTGTGAGGTCCCTTCCCACCCAAACCATTCTGGGAGTAATTTCAGCTGTTTTGGTTCAGAGGACCCTGGTTTTCTCACCTAGCCAACCCCACAAGTGTTTAATCTCCACGCCTCGACTGCACACAGCACCCTCTGCGTGGAGTCTGCGATCGTCTGCTCCAAAAAGGACCCTTTTAATGGCAGGAGGAAACGGTGCCCATCAGAGCAGGGTGAGTGCCTCATTTCCCAGCTGAGGGCCAGGCTGCTGGGGCAGGTGAGCTTTTACCTGCAGGTATCTGCAATAAAGAGGCACCGAGTGCCGCTCACGTTCCTGTGCTGGCAGAACTCATGGAGTGCTTCATGTGCTGCTGCTGCTGCTGGTCTGGGAGGCTCTGCAGCGGGATCTCACTGCTGGCCTCGCTGCCCTGGCAGTGAGGGGCTCTGTGCTGCTCACAGAGAAATGGGGAAGGATGTCTGAGCCCCAGGAGCGGCTCCCCAGGCCCTCCCTGCTCCCCAGCACTGCCCACTGGTTTGGTTTTCACCTCGCTGCCTGCGTTACCCCTCTGCATGCTGAGGCCTCAGTGATGCCGTGAAGATTTTTTGCCTTTTCTTTTATACCCCTGTTATACCTTTTTACAACTTCTGTATTCTCAGTGCTTTGTGCCTACATTCTTGGGCTTGTTTGTCAAGCTAAGAGACTGGACATTTTAGAAGCTTTGTAGCCAGGGATCAGCGTGCCCCAGAGCCCAAGGTCCTCTCCAGAACACATTCTGTAAACCAAGATAGAACCATCCAGGGGAAGGCTCCTTGGGGAGGGGGGCTCACTTGAGCCTCTCATTGGGGAATCTTTGATAGACCTGCTAATTAGTAACACCTATAATGTCATACCCGATCTTTTGGGGTGGGCATTTGACGGGGTGCATTTCGATGCATATGACCTGGACGTGTGCACCTAAGGATCCTTAAAATAAATACCAAGGTAAAATCCTTTTTCCCCTTCCAACCGTGTATGACTCTTGATTTTAAGACCAGGAAAAGGCATCACCAGCACCCGTTTTATTGATGTGGGCCAGAGAAGCTGGCAGAGGAATGCAGCAGTAGCAGAATGCAGCAGCCAGAGCTCGTGGTTTCGCTTGGCTGTGGAGCATCCTGCTCTGGGAGGGAGCAGAAATTCACCCACAGCCCTGCCCTCCACCAGCCCCAGCCTGCTCTGGGAGGGAGCAGAAATTCACCCACAGCTCTGCCCTCCACCAGCCCCAGCCTGCCCTGGGAGGGAGCAGAAATTCACCCACAGCCCTGCCCTCCACCAGCCCCAGCCTGGCACAGAATCCACTTCTACAGCAGAGTTTCGGGCTGATTCTCACTAAACTCCAGCTCCTGTAAATTCCAGCTGGGAGCGTCCTTCCCCAGTCAATCACGGAGTGTCTAAAAGGGAAACCAAAGGGAAATAGAACATCAGGGCTACTCCCAGATGGAAATGTTACGGAAAAAGCAGGAAAAGTTCCCAGACACTTCTGAATTAAGGTGGTGGAGAACAACCAAGGAGAGGAAACCTATTGGAAAGCTTGTTTTTGCCTGATCAAAACTCAAAAGAAGGGTTTTTCCTCATTTAATATGTTTTTCCTCACTGCATATTCCAGAGCCAGGCCCAGACTTTCCTAAACCTTCAATAAGAATATTCCAGATGTGCCTTTGCCATTTTACACAGAGATGCAGAACACAGGTAAGGAGAGCTGTTATTCTTTTCTAGCTTCAATAATGCCATTAAAACTTAGTAGCAGGATTGAGTAAATGAAATTAACTCTTATTGAATGGAAAGCAACAATCTTAGGGCACGTGCAGTCCAGTGAGTATTTGAAATCAAGTGAGATCTACAAGAGACCATATAATTTCATATTTTAAAACTATTTATACTCTAATTGTAATCAAATGGAAATTAAATTGAAAACAAAATGTTGGTGCTTTGGTGACCAGGTGAGCGAGGCTGGGGGCCTTGGAGAAGCCAGGAGCTGTGGTGGATTGGGTGCTCTGAGCCTTCTGACCTGGGATGTATTTGTCCAATTTCTTATCTAAAAAACTCTGCTCATTTCTCTAAACTAAACATTTAATTGCTATGCAGGAAATCCAGCCATTCATGGCCTTTCCTGAACAAAACCAAAGGAAAACATTTCGGTTTCCTTTTTTCAGGATTAATGTTTGCTGCACAGGTATTTTACTAACCCAGGAGCTGTCCTTCACCAGGGGATCAGAGGGAGCAAAGGTTTTGTGTCAGTGGGGTTTGTTGAACCAGCTCAGGTTATTTGTGAGACAGTTGCGGTTCTGAGCCCCTCAGAGTAATTAAGTGCCCAATTAAATTAAGATGAAAACTTCCTTGATAACCCCCAAATCATCAAATCCTTCTGTCAGCAACATCCCCAAATAATTCACGCTGACTTTGGGGAAAGTTTGTCCGAATTGCAGGTTTAGCAGGAGGCACAACTCTCCTGGTTGGAGGACATTTAATTTCCAAGTTAAAGAATTGTTCGGTAAATTTCCAATTAGATAATTGTTCAGTTAATTTCCAAGTTAAAGAATTGTTGTCTTTTGCAGAGATCTTTCCTCAAGGTCTTTGGACAGCAAAACCTGGGCACCAAACGCTGAATAAAACCCTGCCTCCCACCCTCTCAGTGCTGCTGAATAACACCTGAACCCTTCCAGCAGCAAAACCTGCATTTTTAGTGGGTTTTCTCTCAAAGCTTTAATTGCTGGGGGTAAGGAATATTGGAAAATTCAGGAATGCTGCACAAACAGGATGCCCAGGGGAGCGTGGAAGCAGCAGGGAGCTGTGCTGGGTTAAAGCCCAAAGTGGGGCTCCTTTGCTGCCTCTTCACTGATTGCCCCAAACAGACCCAGATGGATTTTCTCCCCTTTTGCCTTCAGGGATCCTTTGGCAGAGCAGGATGCTCGGGAGTATCGGGTATTTCACATGTACAAACCCATTTTAATCAAATATCTGAAACTCCTGGAGCACTTTTGTGTTGGGAGCAGCTCGGGCTGTAAATAATTGGAGCATTAAGGAGAATTTACACCCCTGGGACGAACCCTGGAGGATTAAAACCTCCTGGAACCATTTACCTTGAGGAAAATGATAAAACTTCCCAGGGCTGATGGTTCCTTGAGAGGAGATTGGAAGCAGAGGCTGCACTTGGCGTGTCCTTATCCGGTATCAATTCCAGTTCCTCCAAAGACATCTGCTTCCATTATTATGATATCCCTGCCCTTTCCTGCCCTTGGAGTATTGGAATTGTGGCTCTGGAGACAGATTCAATTAACAAGCAGAGGGATGCTGACCTTTCCCAGGTTGTTATTCTAGCCTTGATTTCCTTAAGGGGGAAATATTTCTTTCTTTCCTGTATAAATATGAAATAACAAATAAATAACCAACAATTGATTTTAGTTTGGGAAAAAAAAGACAAAAAAGAAGGAGAGGAAGGAATGAAGTGGTGGAGCTCAGACCCTGCCTTGGCTGAGTGGCTTCAGGAGTCTGCTCCGAGTAAGTTGCCATCTGTCACCATTAGAGAGGTGCTGGAGGATTTCTGGAGCAGTTTTTCCAGGGAATTATCTTTACTCAGTGCCTGCCGTGGGTTTTCTAACTCTGGGGTTGGTTTCCTGCAGGGAGAGGAGAAAATGTCCTTTCTGTGGCTCTTCCACACGTGACAGACCAGGGCCTGGCACTGGCACAGCTCCTGCCAGGCTGGGGATGCAGGATGGGATCTGGGAGCAGCACAGGAGGGTTTGGATTTGAGAGATTGGGCTGGGAGGTCACTGGGGCTCCTGTCCCAGCTGAGGCTCCTGTCCCAGCCCAGGCTCCTCTCCCAGCTGAGGCTCCTGTCCCAGTCCAGGCTCCTCTCCCAGCCCAGGCTCCTCTCCCTGCTCAGGCTCCTCTCCCTGCTCAGGCTCCTCTCCCAGCCCAGGCTCCTGTCCCTGCCCAGGCTCCTCTCCCAGCCCAGGCTCCTCTCCCAGCCCAGGCTCCTCTCCCAGCCCAGGCTCCTCTCCCAGCCCAGGCTCCTCTCCCTGCTCAGGCTCCTCTCCCTGCCCAGGCTCCTCTCCCAGCCCAGGCTCCTGTCCCTGCTCAGGCTCCTGTCCCTGTCCAGGCTCCTCTCCCAGCCCAGGCTCCTGTCCCAGCCCAGGCTCCTGTCCCAGCCCAGGCTCCTGTCCCAGCTCAGGCTCCTCTCCCTGCCCAGGCTCCTGTCCCAGTCCAGGCTCCTCTCCCAGCCCAGGCTCCTGTCCCAGTCCAGGCTCCTCTCCCAGCCCAGGCTCCTGTCCCAGCTCAGGCTCCTGTCCCTGCCCAGGCTCCTCTCCCTGCCCAGGCTCCTCTCCCTGCCCAGGCAACGGGACCCTCCGGGGTCGTTATCAGCCTTCCTTATCAGCCAGCCCAGGACAAGATGATCTCAATTCCTTCCCATCTTCCCCCCAAATCAGGGAACGGTTCCCATCTCTGTCCCTGGGGTTTCTGCAGCTCTCCAAAGCAGGGAGTTGGGGATTGATGGAAATCAGACACAGAAATAATGACAACAACAACAACGTGTATTATTTATAGATCACAGAGTCCAGGCTCAGAAAACAAACAATAAAGCACAATAAAGCAATTTTCTATTGCTCAGCTCTAGCAGACAAGCAATAACCCTTAGAGGTGTTTGGATGACCACTGTCAGATCCAAACGAGACACGGCAGCACTTCCCAAAGTGTGTTTGTGTCCTGATGAATGAAAACAAGCAGGGAGGAAAGTTGGAAATGTGACAATCTACAGCAGCACTGTTAATTTTCTACGGCTTTGTCATTTGCTTGCAGAACCTTAATCTATTTCTAGTGTGGCTTTATGGTTCCTCCTTCTATCAGAGCTCCAGACTGCAATATTGCGCTCAGTGAGCTGAAATAGCTGTCGATAGAAAGGCAGCTCCTCATCAAAGCCCTGGGAGCTGCTGTGGGCTTGTTATGTACACTGGGATTACCTGAGGAAACATTGCATGGGCTAAAAAATGGGCTTTTCTTTTTTTTAGAGAGAGCAGACATCAAAACTTCTGAATTAAAAGTACAATTTTTCCTGCTCTAATTCAGTAGGGTGCTTTACCCTCTCACAAAACTCATCTGCAAGCGGGGAAGGAATAATCCCTTAATGAGAAACAAAGAAGGGGAAATGCTTTATTGGATGGCTGGACTTACCTGCTCCGAGCTCTCTGTCTCTAGGACTGGTGCCTCATCCCCTCTCCTTTACAGGGTGTTTCCACTCCCTGGACACCATGCAGGGATCCCACACATCCCAGCCAGCCCTATGCCCTGCTTTCCTCCCTCCAAACCACAGGTTTTAGGACAAAGGGGTTTTGTACTCTTAGGAAACCTTTAGGTTTTGTTGGACGGGGCTTGGAGCACCCTGGGGTAGTGGGAGGTGTCTGTGCCCATGGCAGGGCTGGGAATGGGGGAGGTTTAAGGTCCTTCCCAACCCCACCCATCCCAGGATTCTGGGATTCCATGATTCCTTTGAGAAAACAAACCCTATAAATTGGTCAAATGACCCCAAATCTGCTGTGCCAGTGTCAAACATCAGCTTCTCTGCCCTGCCCCTCGTCCCAAACATAAACTGGGAGGCAGGAAAAGCAGGCCAGGTTAAAGGAGCAGCTGTGCTGTGGGTGCCTCCACCACCACCCCAAGGAGGAGGAAAAAAGATGTGGATGGTGTGGATGGGAAACAGAAGTTTGGTGGGCTCAGGGACACCCTGACATCTACTCTGTAGGAATTGAGTCCCTGCCTGTGTTTCCACCCTGCTGCCTGTGATAACACAGGACTGTCTGCTCCCATCCTGGTTTACTCCAGTTCATCCATATCCCAGTTTTCCAGGTCATTGCTTCTGTTCATGAGCTCCACAAGGCGGATGCAGAGCACCTGTAAGTGTGAGAGCTGCTCGGAGCAGGCTGAGCAGCACCAGGCAGTGGTGCCTATTCCAGGCAGTGCAAATGTGCTGATTGCCTCCCGCATTCCAGGCAGGGAGAATCCAGCCATTACCATTTCCACAAACGGGCTCGGGGTTTTTCCCATCTTATTTCCCATGCAGTTCACTGGTAGAGACTGTTCAGGCTGGAATGGCTGAAGGAACTCAGCCTCGATGCTGGGAGGGGTTCCCTGGATGGATCCTAATCAGGCACTGATGGCTTCACTGCCAGGTGCCCCTGGAAAAGCCGGAGCGCTGCACACACCAGCGCTGGGAATGTGGGCGTTCCCTCGGATTTAATGCCAGCATTCCCTGCTCTAGGTGGGATTCACATGCAGGAAAGTCAGCTCTGTGTCTGCCTGGTTTTCCAGGAAGGGCTCAGGGCAGAGCTCCTGGAAAGCCCCGGTGCTGCTGAGGGGGGGCACTGACCCTGTAGGAGCTGTGGGGCCTGGCCCTGAGCTTCCTTGGGAATATCCCAGCCAGGCTTTTGCATCCTGAACATCCCAGGTACAGCTGGTAGAACCCACAGCCTTTAACTGGTCATTGCCTCACTGTTTCTTCTCTCTGTTAAACACGAAGAGTTATACTGGAAGAGCATCATGGAATAAGCTGAGCTGGGAGGGATCCCAGGCTGCTCCAAGCCCTGTCCAGCCTGCCTTGGACACTTCCAGGGGTCCAGGGGCAGCCACAGCTTCTCTGGGCAATTGGAGCTATTCCAAATGCTGAGCTGCCATTAACCCATTGCCCCCCTGTCCTGGCCCAGCAGCTGCCCGAGAACCCCAGAGCTGCCCCAGCAGGGGAATATCGCAGCCCTGCTCCAGCCCTGCATCCCTCATTGGCCATAAACTCCTGGTTTGCAGGGATGGGCTGGCACCAATTCCTTTCTCCTGTTATCTCTGCGTTTTTACTGAAGGCCCATTACTGGCTTTAATCAGTGAAATGAATTTGTTAATGAACTGCCTGATAAGCTTGACATGGCTAATGTTGGGAGGGTTTTATCTCTCTTTTTTCTTTGTTATTGTTTCTTCCATATCAAATAACTAAATAAATACATTAAAAGGCTGCTGCAGCTGATGGCAGCCTGGTCTTTTGCTTCAGGCAAATCATGGGAATAAATTCAGTTACAATTGCTTTGATGGGAAGAGAAGTTAATGGGAATTTCAGTGGCCATATGAGCTGAGGAGGATTTGGGCTGATCCCTGTGTTGTGATGATGGCAGTGCCACTGCCAGCCTGGCTGGTGCCATCCCACAGCAGGGACCCAGCCACGGCACTGGGACAGGGGTTTGGGAACAATTCCCAAGGGTTCATTTCAAACCATCCAAACACTTC
Source organism: Corvus kubaryi (assembly GCF_017639235.1). Lineage (NCBI taxonomy): Eukaryota > Metazoa > Chordata > Aves > Passeriformes > Corvidae > Corvus > Corvus kubaryi. The sequence goes on from NW_024580672.1 coordinate 22,637,147, forward strand.
CCCCATCTGAGGAGTCTCCAGGGACAAACTGGTGCCTGGCTCCTGGAATGGGTACAAGCTGGGCTTGGTCTCAGAGGGTTTTCCAGCCCAAAGGATTCTGTGATTCCATGGCTCTGTCTGGGCTGAGGCTCCAGTGGTGGCTTTGGAAGTGCAGTGGGATGGAAGAGTCTGGAAAACCTCACACTGAGCTTGTTCACCTTCACTGTGAACCATGGGCATGGTGGAGGCTCAGTAATGGACTGGGTGATCCTAAAGGTCTTTTCCAGCCTCAGGGACTCTGTGATCCCGTTCAGGCTCATTTTGGGATGAAGGAAGAGGTGCTGTGTGGTTGAAAACCTGGGTCTCCTGGGAGGGAACCTGTCTCAGCGCTTTGTTGGTGACATCTCTGCTTCACCAGAGCATGGGAATGTTGGAGGTGACACCATGGTGTCCTTGGGGACACCCTTGCAGGGCCAAGGGTCCTGGGTTCTAATGCACACAAGGTTTTACGGGCTAAAAGCAGCCCGTGAGCACCTTCAGTGTGGAAATGCAGGGGAAAGAGAGATGTTTGTGAGAGAAGTAAAGCTCAGAGAGCTGGGGGACAGCAGACTTCACCTTGCAAGGAGGAGATGAACGCTGAAGGAGGAGATGGGTTGGGAGCTCCTTTTTGAAGGTTAGGATGGTTTTCCCTTTCCTTTTGTTCCCCTCCATTCATTTCAAAGAGGATCGCCCAGAATAATAATCCCCTTGTTTTGTCTGGCTGATAATTGCATTGATAATTGAGAACAATTGGAATAATCACATTCCAGGGGTTTGTGTGGCAGAGCCTGAGACGGGGCTGCTTTAATCTCCACCGATGCATATTCATGATGCCATTAGAGGTAGAGCTGAAGCGCTCCCAGCCCCATTGTCTGCTTCAAACAAGGCTGCTTTGAACCAAAGTCAAAACAGGCGGTGATTGATTTGTACTTCCAAAGTTCCCTGTTCTCCCTTTGGGGCTGGATCTCTTTATCCATCCCCTCCCTCCCTGTCGGAGCAGTTCCAGCCCACCCCCAGGCTGAAGTGTCTGCGGAGCAAATTCCCGTCCTGATGTTTCCCTTCCATCTCCAGCCTGGGTTTGGCTTTTCCTGCTGCAGCAGAAGGTCCTCGATGTGCTCACCGAGTGTCCCTGCCCTGCTGGGAATTCTGCTGGAGCTGGAATGCAGCCGGGAGCTGGGGCTGCCCCTGGATCCCTGGCAGTGCCCAAGGCCAGGCTGGACATTGGGGCTGGGAGCAGCCTGGGACAGTGGGAGGTGTCCCTGCCACGGGAATGGGATGAGATCTAACATTCCATGATAGGGGATGTCCCAGCAGCCACTGCCACGCCTTGGCTTCTCCTCCAGCATTCCGTGTGCCACTCCTGATGTTCTAAGCACAGCACATCCCTAATTCCCAGGTTATTGTGGGTGACAGAGCTCTGGGTGTTATTAATGAGGACCTTGGGAGCTTTGTCTGCAACACCTGAACAGGAAAAGACGATGAACCCAGGACAAGAGGCCCCTCAGATGTTTAGGACACTTTTTATATTGGATTTCAGCGTTTCCTGGACCAATTTTTAACTAATTTATTGCACAAGATGAGGAAAACTCCCTAAGAAGCATCTTTATGGAACAGCCTCTGCTTCTGAAGGTTTAAAAAGAAATTACTCTAGAAATATGAATATTGACACCCCCCAGGTCACACACCTGTAATTTTGTGGAGTTTGGAATGAGATCTGCTCTGTTTTACCACACTTTGGTCCATTGGTTTTGGCACTTTGGGATAAGGTTCAGTGGACACGGTGGAATTCAAAGGTTGGACCTGTTGGTTTTGGAGGTCTCTTCCAACCTTAAAGACTCTGTGATTTGAAAATGTGTTTTTTAGGAAGGGCAGCCACAGGAGAGCCCCTGGTTCCATTGGTGAGAGGGAATTTAACAGTCATAACCCCTGACTTCCCCGTGCTGGGGTACTGTCACTTTGAAATCCTCAGCACAGGGTGGGGAAAATGGGAAAATACGTGGGGAAAGGACATTTCCTATGAAAACTGGCTGAGTTTTGAGTATGGAAACATTGTATTGAAGTCAGCTGAACAATTTACCGACTGAAGGGACGTAGGAGCTGGGTGAATCATTTAATGGAAATTCCTAAATTAGCTATTTTTGATTCTTTTGTTCACAAATTGTCTCGAAACAGCTCAGGGATTTTCAATGAGCTGGGCTGTAGTCCCCGTGCCAGTGGGCCTGGTGTGAAATTTGGCAGCTCTTTTTCTTCCCATCCGTTGGAAGGATGGAAAATGTAGGATTTCTGCATGAGCAGCGTTACATTGGCTCTCCAAATGTGCTCCCCATTATTGTTATTTAATGTTTGCACATAGCAGAGCTCGCAGGAACTGGATGAGGACTCAAATAAAAGAGACAGATTTAAAACATCTTTTCCCAGGAATAGGTTCATTTATGCCTTGTGCAGGGATAACAGCAGGAAGGGGGTGGATAAAGCAATTATTCTCCATGTACATATTGATATTTTTTATGTAAGTTACTGGGCTGAGTGTGAAATATGGGACATAGGAACCATTTCCCTTGGGTGTTTCTCCTGCTTTTTTAATTTCCTTTTTTCTGTACTTCCCCCCCTTCCTTTCTCTCTGGCAAAGCCTCAGCAGAGCAGAGAACACCAAATTTATTGTGCAAAGCAAAGCCTGGCGTGTGCCTGTGGCCAAGGCCTCTCTTGTTCTGGATTTATGGTTAAACTGAGGTTTAATCCCTGCGGGATTCCCTCTGTTTGCTCCAAAGGCTGTGCTCAGACCAGGCAATTCCTAAGGGGACACTTCAGGGAAGGGTTTTAACTTTATTTAATTCTTCATGGGGAAATGCTTCCAAGAATTGCTGCTGTTGAAATATAGAGAATTAGAATTTTTTCTTCCATTCTGTCTGAGGCAATTAATTGTTTAATTACTGAACACAGCTTTTTCCAGAGCCTGGATGAGGCTCAATGTTTCTGTTTGTTCAGACTCGGCCATTAAAGACTTTTAGCTCCTGCTTTGAACAGGGAAAAAAAATCCTCCAAGGGGGAAATACCTTCCAGTGATTAAATTAAATGATTGTGTGCATTTAAAAGTCTTGAAGGCACATTTACATTTTTAAAAAATAGGTAAAGTATTTAAATTAGTCAAGCTATGGCATCCACTCATATGACTAAATCATTTTTAAAGGAATCCCCCAGTTTATTATTTCTTACACATAATTTTGTGTGCTGGCTCCTGAAATCTGTTAGTTTGTCCCAGGAGCTAAATTTTGCCTGATTCAGGGGAAGCTCGGGAGAAAATTGGAATTAATACATTAATTTTTAATATATTACATGTGTTAGAACATGAGGGTGGAGTGAGTGAGAGGGAGAAAATCTCCTGGATGGGAGGGGAAACCTGCATTAAACCCCAGCTGAAGAGGTGGGATTTGCTGCTTGTTCCTATTAACTCCCAGAGAGCTGGAAAAGCTGGATTGATCCATGTCACTTTTGGGCAAAACCAATTAATTTCCAGAGATTTCTCTTGTTCTCACAGCCTTATTCTCTCAACAAGTCCAGTGAAGCTCAGACAAGCTCAGCTTCATCCTTTGCTTTAAATTCGCTGGTAAAATGGGAGATCCTAAAGGAAAACCCTTGTGGGGATGGAAAGGTCGATGTGCAGGGATCTGTCAATAGGACCACAGATACCTATTGGCTTTCCCCGTTGTCTCGATGTCAGAGTAAATACTAATCACCTTTAATTAATTAACGACAGATTTAGGACTGGAGGCTTCCATTCCAGAAAGTACCCCCGAGCCAGGAGCTGTTTTTCTGGCACGCTGAGAGCTCTGAGGGCACTTTCTCTCTCCTCCAGGTTTGCTGTTTATCCCTGTGTAGCAAGGAGAGCCAGCTCTGCTGCTCCTTAGCCGTGGCCACAGCAGGGTGTACAGTCAGAGTGCTGAGACAGCTCCTCCTGGCTGCCCAGAACCCAGCCCTGCCCAGCACAGCCACAGAGGGACAGGCAGAGACAGAGCCCTGGGCAGCCAGTTGTGTGAAACAGCCTTCAGAGGCACGGTGGCTTTGCTGCTAATGCTCCAGTATCTCCGGGTTTTCAGGCAGGAGAAACTAAACCCTGCTGGTGCTGATGAGACAGTGAAGATTTACTGCCCTTGCTGCAGCACAGTTACCTGTGCTGGATTTCCTGCCCTGACTGGGGCTGTGGGATGTGCAGGGCACCACGCCTCTCCAAAGGCAGCTGGGCATGGCCTCGGTCCCAGCACTGACCCCCACGGAGGATCTGCACCACCAGATCAGGAGGGAATCCCTGACTTCAGCTCTGTTTCCTGACATCTGTCACCCCCAGGGACTCACAGCCAGGGAAGTACTCAGGGGTAAGAGAGCCAGGGCCTGGGGTCACCCACAGGGCTCATGTGGCACAGGGGAAGGGGAAAATCCATGTTTTAGGCAAGGAAAACAGATGTCCAGAGAGAAGAGTAGTGGTGGTGCTTGGCTTTTCCAGCCTCAGTGATTCCGTGACCCTGTGACTTCTGTATTCAACGTGAATAACTCCAGGATGGGGTAATTTCCCTGTTTTGAGATGTTTGCCATTCCCTAACAAAGCACCTTGCACCAAATACCCTGGAAGGCTTAAAACATGATCCATCTTCTCAATGTATTGCAGGAGAAAGTCTCTCTCTGGGAATATTAGTGACTTCACAACTGGAGCAAATAAATTCTGCTTTCCCTAAGTAATGCAGCTTATGGTGCGGATCTAATTTTAGATTCCCTCTGCTGCCCCTAAATCTTTGCTCCATGTCTTTCCCAACTTGATGGAAGGACATATTTAATTATCAGGAGTCACATTTGTATGGACAGATCTTTCATCACCAAAGCATATGTCTTTGGGGTTTGGAATTGCAGAAGTCCCATTATTCCTCAGCTTTGAGTAACTGAGCACCCAAACCACATCTGCAGGCGCGTGGCAGAGGCTGATCCAGAGCAGGCACGAGGAGGAGCTGCCTCTGCAAGCACGGCACTGTGTGGAGAAGATATTCCCTCCAGCTTTGATTCCCAATTTTTGCCTGAAATATCAGGCAAAACCTTGTCCCCCTCAGGCCTCCGGGTTACGAATCTTCATTCTCATGGAATCATGGAATGGTTTGGGCTGGAAGGGACCTTAAATCCCATCCAGTTCCCAGTGGGCAGGGACACCTTCCACTGTCCCAGGCTGCTCCAAGCCCTGTCCAACGTGGCCTGGATCCAGGGATCCAGGGGCAGCCACAGCTGGTCCGGGTGACCAATTAATACAATTACCATTTGTGCATTTCCTCTTAGCAGTGTGTTGGATCTGCTCCTCTCTCTGTGTCTCAGAGTGCTGGGACCTGCTCCTCACAGACATGGGCTGAGGCCTGGGTTCGGCTACAGGGATCTGCTGTGGTGTGCAAAGGGTGGGAAGGAAAAGCCTTTTCGGCAGCCAAAGCTTCCTCTGAGAAGGCTGTGAAAAGCAGGGAGTGCCTGTGGTGGTTCCAGTCTCAGTCCCATGGTGGTTCCAGTCTCAGTCCCATGGTGGTTCCAGT
>NW_024580672.1:22642729-22650617 GCF_017639235.1 Corvus kubaryi
TTCAGTCCCATGGTGGTTCCAGGTTCAGTCCCATGGTGGTTCCAGTCCCATGGTGGTTCCAGGTTCAGTCCCATGGTAGTTCCAGTCTCCAGTCCCATAGTGGTTCCAGTCTCCAGTCCCATGGTGGTTCCCCTTTCAGTCTCAGCGTGGTTCCAGTCCCATGATGGTTCCAGGTTCAGTCCCATGGTGGTTCCAGTCTCCAGTCCCACGGTGGTTCCAGTTTCAGTCCCACGGTGGTTCCAGTCTCAGTCCCATGGTGGTTCCAGTTTCAGCTCCATGGTGGTTCCAGTTTCAGTCCCCTCACCTCCCCCTGTGCTGTGTTGTCTCCAGGGACTGACCCTGCCATGGCAGAGGCTCCATTAAATGTGAAGCAGTTCCTGCAGGCCCAAAATAATCCAGTCCTTGTCTTTCTGATATTTACCTGGAAGGTTTTTGCTACTTGAATTCTCATGGCACGTTTCTAACAGGCAGGTATGTTTTGATAATTACTCACATGACATTATGACAATCAATAAAAACCAATGAAAATCCATTAAAAAGTCACAGATTGGACATTTAGCCCCAAGTCCTGCTCATTGCCTGGCCAGTGTTTGAGCCTTGTCCAGTCAAGTCCTGATTATCCTCCAAACACTCTGTGCCAAGAACTTCTGCCTCAGCTTCATTGCTCTTCCATTAAAAAGCTGTTCTTGAGTCCATAAATTTATTTTACTCCGACTGCTACATGAAAAGCCATAAACCAATTTATGAGCTGAGAAATGCTCCTCTCGCTGCCACAGCAATTTGACATCTGCCAGCTTTAATTCTGGCTCTCCTAAAGCCTGTGTGTGGTTTGGGGGAGGAAGGGGAGCCAGAGAGGAGAAACTTCATCCCAAATACGAGAGGATGTCTGATAGAGCCACGGAAGGATCTGTTGGAGACAGTGTCTCACAGGCTGCTCTGCTGGCAGGAGGTGCTCCAGGGGTACCTGCTCGGAGAGAGGAGAGGGGTCAGAGGGCACAACCCCATCACCACAGGGTGAGGGACCGAGCCTGCCCTGCACAGGGACCCCTCCTCTGTCCTCAGCTCAGAGCCTGATCTGCTGATCTTGGGGCAATGGGCAGGAGATCAAAACTGCTGCTGGGGTGGTGTCCCTGCACCAGCCTGGCTTCCTCCTAATGACTGCGGCCTCATTAGGGCCCTGGCAGCTTCAAAGGGTTGTCTCACTGTGCCACGAGCAGTGCAACATCCTCCTCAACATCTGAGGCACCCCTGCGTCATGGAGAAGGAGCAAAAAGCAAAGAAGGGTTTGGATGTGAGATCCCAGTTCTGGTCTCTTTTAATCACTCCTGAACTGTGAATTATTTATGCTCAGTTTGCACCTCCTGCAAGAGCTTGTGCTGCTGTTCATGAATCATCTCTCAGCCTTCACTGTGTCCAGACCCCTCCAGGCTCTGCTCCGCCCTCAGCCTCTGCCATGCTCCGTTCCTCCTCTCTGAAAACCCTTAGGATTTTCCAGCTGCAGGACTGGAACCCCCTTTGCCCCCCAAATCCTCCCCCAGACCCTGGGCATGCCCACACTGAGCTGCTGTCTCTGACTCACCGGCATTTCCCTTCTCTGACCCTGCAGCCAGCCTGGTCCCTTTTCCTCCTCCAGCAGCCTGTGCTTGGCATTCAGCCCGATCTCACTCCTGTCCAGCCCAGGGCTTTGCCCTCAGGTCATTCACATTTTATTCTGTTGCTGATATTTTGGTCTTTTCAGTGTCTCTGTGCACAAATTCGAAGGAAGCTCAGGCAGGGTCAGCACCTTTGAGCCCAGGGTGGAAATGCTGATGTCCTGCTCAGCCCCACAGCGAGCGCAGTGCAGGCTGCAGCCCTTCCCAGCTCACCTGGAGTCCTGCTCTGCAGAACTCGCCTTCATTTCCAGCCATGCTTGAAATAAAACACAAATGGCAAGCAAGGAAAACACGATGACTGCTCTCTGGGAGGTTGTGGAAGGAAGAGGAAGCGGAGTTTTAGAAGGATGACAGAATAATCTGGGTTGGAAAGGACCTTAAAAATCATCCCTACCACGGGCAGGGACACCTCCCACTGTCCCAGGCTGCTCCCAGCCCCAATGTCCAGCCTGGCCTTGGGCACTGCCAGGGATCCAGGGGCAGCCCCAGCTGCTCTGGGCACCCTGTGCCAGGGCCTGCCCACCCTCCCAGGGAACAATTCCTTCCCAATCTCCCATCCAGCTCTGCCCTCTGTCACTGGGAAGCCATTCCCTGTGTCCTGTCCCTCCATGCCTTGTCCCCAGTCCCTCTCCAGCTCTCCTGGAGCCCCTTTAGGCCCTGCAAGGGGCTCTGAGGTTTCCCTGGATCCTTCTCTTCCCCAGCTCTCCAAGGGACAGTGCAGGGGCAGCTCCAGTCTCTGCTCTCTGGGACCAGGACAGGACCATCCCCTCCAGAAGGAAATCCCAACAGAGCTGAAGCTCCTTCCCTGTGATCCGAGCAGAACAAGGCTCTGAGCTGTTCGGACACAACCTTCTGTCAGTGTGCTGTAAAAAATACTCACAAGCCAGGGGAACAACCCTTCCTCATTCTGTAATTTTCTGTCTGTGGTGTTCTCTCAGTTCCGTGTCTGCTCTTTGCATGTACCTAATTTGTCTTTATTAGCAGAGCAAAGCAAGGCTGATATTTACACTTCCAGAAATGCATGCAAGAGACAAAGAATAAATGCTGGATTTTGACTCATAAATAAACCTTTTCTTGTAGTCAGTGCAACAAGACATTGGCATTTTCTTGGTAACATCCCCACTGGAAACTGTGACAATATTGCCAAGCATCAATAACTGCTCTGGAGCACAGTGCCTTGAGAAACGCGCTGAAAATATGTAAATTTTAATTATAAGATACAAGTTTAAATTTAATTCAAATTAGTTGCAATCCACAGTCAATGCTGCAGGGCCATCAGTATTCTCCTTTGTTTAGGTCACATTCTATTTTAGGGAGTAAATACGGGGTTCAAAGGTACTTAAGTGCTTGATTCTTCTTTATTTCACCTGGAATCAGGAGAATAAATTCCTCAAGGGCTCAAATCTACTTTCTAATTTATTATTATCAACGTCATTCAGCAATCTGTGAAAAGATTATAAAGTTCTCACATTAAAAATCCAGGCTGTTTCCAGGGGAGCCTTTTCCTCAGGGCAGAGCCACCTCTGGCTGCACTTGGCTGTAAATTCGAGTGCAGTGCGGGGAACACTTTGGAGCGTGAAGGGTTTTACACGGACCTTGCAACCAATGCCACCCCAAGAGCCCGGATTCCTGCCAGGTTCTTGGGCTGGATGGCTGCTTGTAGAGCTCAGGAAACACAGCCTGGCCCTGCAGCCAGCTCCCAGCTCGGCCGGGAATCTGTGGAACAGCAGGGCATAAAGTGAACGCCTCAGCTCAGAGGAGAGCACCGAGCCCGGCTGGAAGGAGGTCCTGGGGTGGTGCCTCCCGGGAAATGCCCCAGCACCGGGTCTGCAAACCCCCAGGAGCTGGAGGAGGAGATGGAGAAGTTGCCATCAGGGCAGGGACAGCAATGCCTGCAGGAACAAATGTCCTCACTGCTCTTGGCTCCAGACAGGAAGAGCCAGAATTTTCTGAGGGTTGTGGTCCTGCTCCACAGCATTTCCAGCTTTACTTGTCCCTTTACAAAACACTTGGGTAACTCTAGAAAAATAGCTGAAGACACCCAGAACTTTCCCCCTTTGCTGCCCAGACTGATCACTCCTGGCTGGGCAAGTCTAGAGGAGGCTTTGGCCAGGTGGGGGCTGGTCCCTGGCCGAGGTGACAAGGGATGGCACAAGAGGAAACGGCCTCAGGCTGGGCCAGGGGAGGTTCAGGTGGATATTAAGAAAAATTCCTTCTCAGAAATGGTGGCCAAGCCCTGGGCAGGGGTGGAGTCCCCACCCCTGGAGGGGTTTCACAGCCCTGTGGAGGTGGCACTTGGGGACGTGGGACAGTGGTGGCCTGGGCAGTGCTGGGCATGGTTGGACTCCATGATCCTAAAGGTCTTTTCCAGCCTAAAAGATTCTGTAATTAATCTGTGGGTCCATCTGTGTCCTGCCCTAGAGTGTGACTCCCTGGATGCCACCTTTAGACTGAAACTCTCTTTTCCTGTCCATGGTGCTTCCACACAGCTGAGGTGTCTGAAAGGGAAAGTGTCAGAAATCTCTGAAATACACATTTCAGTGCTGTTGTTTTTTCTCCCCTTTTATTAGAACCCAAAGAAAAGGTGACATCTGCTCCATAGTGTCTGTATTTTAATCACCTGTGAAAGGCTGAATTAACCACCAGCTAATGAGACTTGACAGTTTTACTAATATTAGAAATGGGATTGAAGGAGGAACAATTCCCACGTACGTTCTATAGATATTTGAAATATATACTTGAAATATGTCCTGGAAAATATGACTGCAGCTTTCAAACCATGCCCGTCATTTCCTTGATAACAGACATAAAGTTCTCATTTTCTTGTCAGCAATTAATCAGCAGCCGCAGATAACTGGGTGTGCTGGAAAAGGGAATTCAGAGCAGGCAGGTGACACACAGAAACTAAAGCACACAGAGTTGTGGGAAGTTCAGGAGTGAAACATTCATTTATGGCCTGCAGCTGCAGGAGGGCAGGGCTGGATGGGAGATTGGGCAGGAATTGTTCCCTGGGAGGGTGGGCAGGCCCTGGCACAGGGTGCCCAGAGCAGCTGGGACTGCCCCTGGATCCCTGGCAGTGCCCAAGGCCAGGCTGGACATTGGGGCTGGGAGCAGCCTGGGACAGTGGGAGGTGTCCCTGGATGGGCTTTAAGGTCCCTTCCCACCCAATCCAGCCTGGATTCTGTTGTTACAGAAAACCCCCATTACCAAGCCCTGTGGTCCTGCAGCCATGGCACAGCTCATCTGTCCTCACCAGGGCAGCTCTGCCTTGTCTCCTCTGACCAGAGACACCAGAGTTCACCCGCAGCGGGGAATTTGGGTCGTTAAAAGCCAACACGAACTCCAGCAAAGCCCTTCCTGCATTGCCATGGAGTAACAGCTCCAAGCACTTCCCAACAAACCCGTCAAGGCTGGTGCTGTTTCCCACACAAACAGGGTGGGAGCTCTCCCAAGGGCCTTCCCATGGAGTTCTCTGGGAGGTGGGAATGCTGCCAGCTCCTCGGCAGAGTGGCAGAGTGTGGGTTAGGGAAGTGGTGTTCGACTCCATTTGCTGTAATTGCAGGGGTAATTGAGAAGAAAGACTAAACTGATAGGTCAGATCTCCTTCTCCAAGTAATTATGTGTGATTTATACCGAGGGTGCAGTGGCACAGAGACAGAAGAGTATGTAAATTTTGGAATGATTTCCTAGAGAAAATGATTAGAAGGTTAACAGTAGCTTAGCATCCTAAAATTAGAAATTATTCTAAACTCCATGCGTTTGGGGAATTACCTCTCCCGTGGAAATGTATATCCATCTCGTTAGAGGCAATCTGGGAAGCAGAGAGGCTTTTTGATTACTGTAAATGGCTCTGAGAGGGAAGCAGCTCGTGGCTGGTGGGGGTGACAGGGTGTGCCCGTGGCCTCCTGCACAGCCTGGCTGGCCAGGGCAGGACACGGAGCCACTTCCCTCTGCCCTGCCCCTCATAAAATATTCCCAAGGAAACAGCCAGTCCAGGGAGCTCTGGGCACTTCACCCTCTCAGCACTGAGTCCCCTGCAAGCAGAAATCCCTGCTGCATCTTAAACCAGGAATTTTTACCCCTGAGCCACCACAACTCCCCTGTTGGTTGATATTCTCCTCACACACCACTGGACTGAAGGAACTCTGGGCCAGGATCACACGAGAGGGCTCAGAAAATATTGCTGAGCACCTGGGAGCTGCTGGGAGGTGCTGGGAAGCAGAGGGAGCTGGGGCAGAACATCCACGGGATGGACAGGGCACAGGACAGCCCCAGAATCACACTCTGCCCATGAACTGTGGGGTTCTCCCAGCTGCAGCTAAAGGTGAAACCTGAAGAAGAGTTCCAGAAGAGTTGCAGAAGCTTTTCATTCCCCCGGAGCTCTGGATCGAGGGATGCTGCTGAGATGCTGCGTTCAGGTCTGTAAGTCAGGAGGGGTAGAGAGGGGAAAATGTTGCTTGTGAATTGTAAGGCTCGTTCTGCCTTAAAAAAAGATCAATGAGAAGGAAATAAAGCCCTCGAAGGATATTCCTGTGCTCCCAGGAGGGGAGTAAGGAACTCCCTGGAATCAAACCACACCAACCTTGGTGTGCACCCAGAGCTGGGATTTGCAGTGACCCAGAGAAGTGGGGAAACCTCAAAACAAAAACCCCCTCACATTCCCAGGGTCTTCCCTCTGTGCCTGCAAGAAATTCTTCAGTGCTTGGTGAAGTCTGTGCTCAGGGGTGGAGCACGGGGCTGGAATTCATCGTAGAATCCTGGAATGGTTTGGATTGGAAGGACCTTAAAGCCCATCCAGTGCCACCCCATGGGCAGGGACACCTCCCACTGTCCCAGGGTGCTCCAGCCTGGCCTTCAACTCTACTTCTATTTCTTAAATTTTTCAGTGAACGGGGAGCAAATTTAAGAAGAGAACTGAGAGCTAAGCTTGCCAATTCCCTTTGCTCCTGTGTACCTTTTGTAGCCTCATGGTAAAATGGGAATAATATTTGTATGACCCTTTCCCATGCATGGGCTGAAATGGGCTGATGGGAGCCAAATACGAAGATGTTCCCTCTCTCTCTCTCACTTTAGAAGGAACACTCTGCTTTGGGGGAAGTTTTTATTATCATTGAATTCTCGAGTTTTGGAATGCTCAGCTCCAAGATTTTTTTATTAAACTCATCTGTCAAAATAGAAATCCTTTCTGGAGAAGGCTGGGCTGTAAAGGACATATCCGATGGATGTGTGAATATTATGTCCATAAATGTTTGTTAGGAAGATTATTCCCAGCTGATATGACAAAGAGATGAGAAATTAGATCACAAATCTCATTAACGACCCAGACACTGAAGGAGAAATGAAGCCAATTAATGTTGATGGGACTTGTCAGGAGAATGTCATGGTGCTGCTCTTCATGCCAGTCACACACCCCGAGCTGAACAACCCCACCAACGACGGCTTCCCTCTCCTCAGGAGCAAGTCTGGGTGGATAATGATGGAATCTTGGATGGATAATGCAGGAATCATGAGTGGATAATGCCTGCTTTTCTCCACTTCCATGGAATTACCGCCGTTTCCATGAGGGATGTTATCCCGAAGTTCTGAGAGGCAGAGGAGGCAGCAGGGCCAGGTCCCCCTGACCTGGCAGAGCCCCTCCACTCCCGTCCTCTGCGGGTACTTAAGGGGAATTAAAGCTCCGACTGCTCTGTTTCCATGACAACTTTTCTTTCCGTGAGAAAAGCCCTGCAAATCATGGTTTGTGATTTGAGCACTCCGTAAATGTGGCCATTAAGCGTCATCTCCTTCCTACTCCGGGAAAAGCAAAGCAGGGAAACGCAGCCTTTTAAGTCTGGATATAAAAGGGACTTTTTCACCTGAGAACCAAAATAGAAAACCGGTGGAAATGGTCAAAATGATCAGACTGGAAATCTTATTTATGTGTGGAGATACCAATGAGATTTACACACGAGTTACATCTTCAGCTGCAAGGGGGTGGAACCGGGCAGGGCTGGTTTCAGGATCACATCCCTGTGCCAGGTGATCCAAGCTGGAAGGGAACAAACCAAGGATGAAAGGAATTAACTCGTTTTTTACTTTTAACAAAAATTCCGCTTTGGATGGAGGGACCCCAAAGCCCACCCACTGCCACCCCTGCCATGGCAGGGACACCTCCCACTGTCCCAGGCTGCTCCCAGCCCCAATGTCCAGCCTGGCCTTGGGCACTGCCAGGGATCCAGGGGCAGCCCCAGCTGCTC